>NC_090240.1:2322590-2452590 GCF_024489055.1 Chanodichthys erythropterus
TCCGTTCCGATTAGAACATCAAACAGGTTCTCCCCACTCAGTGACGCACCCACTGAGAATCCTGTTGAAAGTGCCCTAGTTATTGGCGATTCTATTACACGGAACGTGAAAATAGAGACACCAGCCACCATAGTCACATGTTTGCCGGGGGCCAGAGCACCTGACATCAAAGCAAATTTAAAAGTGCTGGCTAATGCTAAACGTAAATATTCTAAAATCATTATCCACGTCGGCACAAATGATGTTCGACTTCGCCAGTCGTAGATCACTGAAATTAACATTAAAGAGGTGTGTGAACTCGCAAATTCAATGTCAGCAGAAGTAATTTGTTCTGGCCCTCTTCCTGTTCGTCGGAGTGATGAGATAGTTAGCAGGTTATCATCACTCAATGGCTGGCTGTCTAAGTGGTGTCCGCAGAATAATATAGGTTTCATAGACAATTGGAAAAGCTTTTGGGCAGACCTGATCTGTTGAAAAGAGATGGTATTCATCCCTCCCGAGATGGTGCTGCTCTTCTATCTAGAAATTTGGCAAATAGTCTTAGAGCTGAAACATGACAAACCAGGGCCCAGATCAGGACGCAGACAAACTGGCTAAACCGACCATCTGCTAGCCGCCTCACGTCACAGAACTCAAATAATTCACAGCACATAGAAACTCTTTCACCTAGATATTATCACATAGAGACTGTGTCTGTACCTCGAACTAGTAAATACAAAAAACTTCCGAAACCTTTTAAGGGTAAAAATTTAATTGATGTTCAAAAAATGAAAATCACAGATAAATCAGATAAACAAATGATAAAGCTTGGGTTACTGAATATTAGATTTATTTCTTCAAAAGCACTTATTGTAAATGAAATTATCACAGACAATAAACTAGACTTGCTGTGTTTGACAGAAACCTGGCTAAAACCAGACGATTACATTACTTTAAATGAATCTAGTCCTCAAGGTTATGATTATCGACACAATCCTCGACAGAAAGGCAACGGGGGAGGTGTTGCTGTAATTTATAGTAATATATTCAGAACAATTCAAAAGAATTTCAAATATAATTCCTTTGAAGTGATGGTGCTTTATGTAACATTATGTAAGTTGACATTTGTGCTGGCTACTGTATACAGGCCACCAGGGCACCATACTGACTTTATCAAAGAATTTGCTGATTTTCTATCAGAGTTAGTACTGGCTGCGGATAAAGTCCTTGTTGTTGGTGATTTTAATATCCGTGTAGATAATAATAAAGGCGCATTTGGATTGGCATTTGCAGACATTTTAAACTCTATTGGAGTTAGACAACACGTGTCAGGACCCAATCATTGTCGTAATCATAACCTAGATCTAATACTGTCGCATGGAATTGATATTGATGCTGTTGAAATTCTACAGCAGAGCGATGATATATCAGATCATTATTTAGTCTCGTGTATAATACAATTAGCCAAGGCTACAAAACCACCACCCAGCCATAAATATTGTAGAACCATCACGTCTATATATATTTTTTCTGCATGTATTAAATTGATAAAACTTTATTCATATTTAAATCTTGGGACTCATTCGCATAAGACACGCGATTATGGATGTCGTTAGCCCAGGGCCCCGCGAAGGCTTAAAGCAGCACTGTGTATATATATATATATATATATATATATATATATATATATATATATATATATATATATATATAAAGCATGCTGGCAGATTTGATGATAGCTGGTTCGGGGCTTTCATAGTTTATTTGTTGTCTGGCTGCAAAATGCAAATGAAATACGTTTTTTTCCAAACCGAAAAGGAAAGTGGAAACTGTTGTTCTTCTGATGTTTCCAAACAGCACAGCAGAAATGACTTTATAAACTTCTTTACTAGCAAGACTGATAATATCAGAGGGGGAAAGTATAAACATGCAACCGTGTCGCTTCAGACAGTGCACTATAGTGTCTCTGAGGAAAAATTCCATTCATTCACTCCTTTAGGAGAGGAAGAATTGTCTAAACTTGTTAAATCATCAAAATCAACAACATGTATGTTAGACCCTATACCGAGTAAGCTATTGAAAGAGATGCTTCCAGAGGTCATAGATCCTCTTCTTAATATCGTTAATTCATCATTATCACTAAGATATGTACCTGAAACTTGCAAGCTGGCTATTACACCGGTGGACTTCCGGTTCGGTAATCACTTCCGGTTCAACGCTGCTCAACGCTGCTGCCTGCTGTCTGACCTACGCTCGGAGCTTCGTGGAGTTTATCCTAAATCCTTCTCTTTATTCCTATTCACATAATATAACTTTCTTATTTTTCACTAGATTACTTAACCATGTCGATTTAATGGCGGATTTATCCGATGTATGTTATTCTGATCTGTCCTCGCCAGATCGGGAAGCTGTGGAGACGTTGCTGCCTGGCATTCATCGATCCACCGAGAGGTACAGCGTCCCGCACATCACCCTTGCCCAAGGCACCGGCAAGCGACTGAGACATCCAGCCAGCGAGTCCCGTGTGCGTTGCAGTTATGTCCGACGATTATCATGTGTATTAAATGCAACATGTACAGCTTAGCTCTTTCTGTCAGCAGTGAGACTTACACATGTGATAAATGCAGGGATATTGTCAGGCTGACAGAGAGAATCTCAGAATTAGAGACACGCATCCGAACTTTAATTGAGGATAGTGAGAATGAAAGGGCCTTAGATACTGCTTTGGATGCGACTAGCCTAGTAAACACTGCACATTCGGTTCCGGTTGTAGAAGCCACGCAGCAGGCTAACTGGGTGACTGTGAGGCGGCATAATGGCAAGAACAAACACCACTCTTCCGTTCCGATTAGAACATCAAACAGGTTCTCCCCACTCAGTGACGCACCCACTGAGAATCCTGTTGAAAGTGCCCTAGTTATTGGCGATTCTATTACACGGAACGTGAAAATAGAGACACCAGCCACCATAGTCACATGTTTGCCGGGGGCCAGAGCACCTGACATCAAAGCAAATTTAAAAGTGCTGGCTAATGCTAAACGTAAATATTCTAAAATCATTATCCACGTCGGCACAAATGATGTTCGACTTCGCCAGTCGTAGATCACTAAAATTAACATTAAAGAGGTGTGTGAACTCGCAAATTCAATGTCAGCAGAAGTAATTTGTTCTGGCCCTCTTCCTGTTCGTCGGAGTGATGAGATAGTTAGCAGGTTATCATCACTCAATGGCTGGCTGTCTAAGTGGTGTCCGCAGAATAATATAGGTTTCATAGACAATTGGAAAAGCTTTTGGGCAGACCTGATCTGTTGAAAAGAGATGGTATTCATCCCTCCCGAGATGGTGCTGCTCTTCTATCTAGAAATTTGGCAAATAGTCTTAGAGCTGAAACATGACAAACCAGGGCCCAGATCAGGACGCAGACAAACTGGCTAAACCGACCATCTGCTAGCCGCCTCACGTCACAGAACTCAAATAATTCACAGCACATAGAAACTCTTTCACCTAGATATTATCACATAGAGACTGTGTCTGTACCTCGAACTAGTAAATACAAAAAACTTCCGAAACCTTTTAAGGGTAAAAATTTAATTGATGTTCAAAAAATGAAAATCACAGATAAATCAGATAAACAAATGATAAAGCTTGGGTTACTGAATATTAGATTTATTTCTTCAAAAGCACTTATTGTAAATGAAATTATCACAGACAATAAACTAGACTTGCTGTGTTTGACAGAAACCTGGCTAAAACCAGACGATTACATTACTTTAAATGAATCTAGTCCTCAAGGTTATGATTATCGACACAATCCTCGACAGAAAGGCAACGGGGGAGGTGTTGCTGTAATTTATAGTAATATATTCAGAACAATTCAAAAGAATTTCAAATATAATTCCTTTGAAGTGATGGTGCTTTATGTAACATTATGTAAGTTGACATTTGTGCTGGCTACTGTATACAGGCCACCAGGGCACCATACTGACTTTATCAAAGAATTTGCTGATTTTCTATCAGAGTTAGTACTGGCTGCGGATAAAGTCCTTGTTGTTGGTGATTTTAATATCCGTGTAGATAATAATAAAGACGCATTTGGATTGGCATTTGCAGACATTTTAAACTCTATTGGAGTTAGACAACACGTGTCAGGACCCAATCATTGTCGTAATCATAACCTAGATCTAATACTGTCGCATGGAATTGATATTGATGCTGTTGAAATTCTACAGCAGAGCAATGATATATCAGATCATTATTTAGTCTCGTGTATAATACAATTAGCCAAGGCTACAAAACCACCACCCAGCCATAAATATTGTAGAACCATCACGTCTATATATATTTTTTCTGCATGTATTAAATTGATAAAACTTTATTCATATTTAAATCTTGGGACTCATTCGCATAAGACACGCGATTATGGATGTCGTTAGCCCAGGGCCCCGCGAAGGCTTAAAGCAGCACTGTGTATATATATATATATATATATATATATATATATATATATATATATATATATATAAAGCATGCTGGCAGATTTGATGATAGCTGGTTCGGGGCTTTCATAGTTTATTTGTTGTCTGGCTGCAAAATGCAAATGAAATACGTTTTTTTCCAAACCGAAAAGGAAAGTGGAAACTGTTGTTCTTCTGATGTTTCCAAACAGCACAGCAGAAATGACTTTATAAACTTCTTTACTAGCAAGACTGATAATATCAGAGGGGGAAAGTATAAACATGCAACCGTGTCGCTTCAGACAGTGCACTATAGTGTCTCTGAGGAAAAATTCCATTCATTCACTCCTTTAGGAGAGGAAGAATTGTCTAAACTTGTTAAATCATCAAAATCAACAACATGTATGTTAGACCCTATACCGAGTAAGCTATTGAAAGAGATGCTTCCAGAGGTCATAGATCCTCTTCTTAATATCGTTAATTCATCATTATCACTAAGATATGTACCTGAAACTTGCAAGCTGGCTATTACACCGGTGGACTTCCGGTTCGGTAATCACTTCCGGTTCAACGCTGCTCAACGCTGCTGCCTGCTGTCTGACCTACGCTCGGAGCTTCGTGGAGTTTATCCTAAATCCTTCTCTTTATTCCTATTCACATAATATAACTTTCTTATTTTTCACTAGATTACTTAACCTTGTCGATTTAATGGCGGATTTATCCGATGTATGTTATTCTGATCTGTCCTCGCCAGATCGGGAAGCTGTGGAGACGTTGCTGCCTGGCATTCATCGATCCACCGAGAGGTACAGCGTCCCGCACATCACCCTTGCCCAAGGCACCGGCAAGCGACTGAGACATCCAGCCAGCGAGTCCCGTGTGCGTTGCAGTTATGTCCGACGATTATCATGTGTATTAAATGCAACATGTACAGCTTAGCTCTTTCTGTCAGCAGTGAGACTTACACATGTGATAAATGCAGGGATATTGTCAGGCTGACAGAGAGAATCTCAGAATTAGAGACACGCATCCGAACTTTAATTGAGGATAGTGAGAATGAAAGGGCCTTAGATACTGCTTTGGATGCGACTAGCCTAGTAAACACTGCACATTCGGTTCCGGTTGTAGAAGCCACGCAGCAGGCTAACTGGGTGACTGTGAGGCGGCATAATGGCAAGAACAAACACCACTCTTCCGTTCCGATTAGAACATCAAACAGGTTCTCCCCACTCAGTGACGCACCCACTGAGAATCCTGTTGAAAGTGCCCTAGTCATTGGCGATTCTATTACACGGAACGTGAAAATAGAGACACCAGCCACCATAGTCACATGTTTGCCGGGGGCCAGAGCACCTGACATCAAAGCAAATTTAAAAGTGCTGGCTAATGCTAAACGTAAATATTCTAAAATCATTATCCACGTCGGCACAAATGATGTTCGACTTCGCCAGTCGTAGATCACTAAAATTAACATTAAAGAGGTGTGTGAACTCGCAAATTCAATGTCAGCAGAAGTAATTTGTTCTGGCCCTCTTCCTGTTCGTCGGAGTGATGAGATAGTTAGCAGGTTATCATCACTCAATGGCTGGCTGTCTAAGTGGTGTCCGCAGAATAATATAGGTTTCATAGACAATTGGAAAAGCTTTTGGGCAGACCTGATCTGTTGAAAAGAGATGGTATTCATCCCTCCCGAGATGGTGCTGCTCTTCTATCTAGAAATTTGGCAAATAGTCTTAGAGCTGAAACATGACAAACCAGGGCCCAGATCAGGACGCAGACAAACTGGCTAAACCGACCATCTGCTAGCCGCCTCACGTCACAGAACTCAAATAATTCACAGCACATAGAAACTCTTTCACCTAGATATTATCACATAGAGACTGTGTCTGTACCTCGAACTAGTAAATACAAAAAACTTCCGAAACCTTTTAAGGGTAAAAATTTAATTGATGTTCAAAAAATGAAAATCACAGATAAATCAGATAAACAAATGATAAAGCTTGGGTTACTGAATATTAGATTTATTTCTTCAAAAGCACTTATTGTAAATGAAATTATCACAGACAATAAACTAGACTTGCTGTGTTTGACAGAAACCTGGCTAAAACCAGACGATTACATTACTTTAAATGAATCTAGTCCTCAAGGTTATGATTATCGACACAATCCTCGACAGAAAGGCAACGGGGGAGGTGTTGCTGTAATTTATAGTAATATATTCAGAACAATTCAAAAGAATTTCAAATATAATTCCTTTGAAGTGATGGTGCTTTATGTACATTATGTAAGTTGACATTTGTGCTGGCTACTGTATACAGGCCACCAGGGCACCATACTGACTTTATCAAAGAATTTGCTGATTTTCTATCAGAGTTAGTACTGGCTGCAGATAAAGTCCTTGTTGTTGGTGATTTTAATATCCGTGTAGATAATAATAAAGACGCATTTGGATTGGCATTTGCAGACATTTTAAACTCTATTGGAGTTAGACAACACGTGTCAGGACCCAATCATTGTCGTAATCATACCCTAGATCTAATACTGTCGCATGGAATTGATATTGATGCTGTTGAAATTCTACAGCAGAGCGATGATATATCAGATCATTATTTAGTCTCGTGTATAATACAATTAGCCAAGGCTACAAAACCACCACCCAGCCATAAATATTGTAGAACCATCACGTCTACCACTAAAGATTGCTTTATAAATAATCTCCCCGAGCAGTTTCATCGCCTTAGTATACCTGACAACTTAGAAGAACTCGATGCTGCAACAGAAACTATTGGCCCTCTCTTTTCCAGCACATTAGATGCAGTCGCTCCTTTACGTCTAAAGAAGATTAAGGAAACTAATCCAACGCCGTGGTATGATGAGCACACTCGGGCTCTAAAACGAGCTGTTAGAAAAGCTGAACGTAGTTGGAAGAAAACAAAACTAGAAGTTTTTCGCCTTTCGTGGAAAGAAAAAATGATTGAGTACAGAACGGCTATAAGAAATGCTAGATCTACTTATTTTTCAAATCTCTTAATAGAAAACAAACATATTCCTAGGTATTTATTTGACACTATGGCTAAATTAACTAGAAACAGAGATTCAACTGCTGACGTTTCCATAGAGCACAGCAGTGATGACTTTATGAACTTCTTTACTTGCAAGATTGATAATATTAGAGAGAAAATTAAAAACATGCAACCGTCTACAGTTTCGCTTCAGACAGTGCACTGTAGTGTCCCTGAGGTAAAACTAGAATCATTCGCCGCTATAGGAGAGGAGGAATTATCTAAACTTATCAAATCATCAAAATCAACGACATGTATGTTAGACCCAATGCCGACTAAACTACTGAAAGAAATGCTTCCAGAGGTCGTAGGTCCACTTCTTGATATAATTAATTCATCCTTAACACTATGTGCCAAAAACCTTTAAGCAGGCTATTATTAAACCTCTTATTAAAAAACCTCAACTAGATCCGAGAGATTTAGTAAATTACAGGCCAATATCGAATCTACCTTTTCTGTCAAAGATACTAGAAAAGGCAGACCGTTGCTTTTCACTCTGTACATGCTGCCCTTAGGAGAGATAATTAGGAAGCATGGTGTTAGTTTTCACTGCTACGCTGACGATACTCAGCTCTATATTTCCTCGCGCCCTGACGAAACCTACAAATTCACAAAACTAACAGAATGCATAGCTGACATTAAAAAATGGATGACAAGAAATTTCTTATTATTAAATTCAGAAAAAACTGATATCCTAATCTTTGGACCAAAAACTTCCTCACGAAAAAACCTTGAATACTCTCTAACACTTGACGGGTGCTCCATTAAATCTTCGTCCTCAGTTAGGAACTTGGGTGTGCTCTTTGATACCAATCTTTCATTTGAAAGTCATGTTTCTAGTATCTGTAAAACCGACTTCTTCCATCTAAAAAATATATCTAAATTACGACATATGCTCTCAATGACAAATGCAGAACAGTTGGTTCATGCATTCATGACCTCAAGACTAGATTATTGTAACGCTCTACTGGGTGGTTGTTCTGCTCGGCTTTTAAACAGACTACAGTTGGTCCAAAATGCGGCAGCTAGAGTTCTTACTAGAACCAGAAAGTATGACCATATTAGCCCAGTTCTGTCAACATTACATTGGCTCCCTATTAAACATCGTATAGATTTTAAAATCTTGCTACTTATAAAGCTCTAAATGGTTTAGCTCCCCAGTACCTAAGTGAGCTCTTAATGCATTATAGTCCTTCACGTTTATTGCGATCTCAGAATTCAGGCCAGTTGATAATACCCAGAATATCAAAATCAGGCCGAGGCCTAGGCCTTGCAGCCCAGGCAGAACCCCCCACTGATGCAGTTTTGGGTCGGATCAACAAGAGAGAGAGGGAGGGGCATTGTGCACTGGCTTTTAACTTCTGGTCAAAGTCCCACCTCTTAGGGTTGACCTGACCAATGAGAAGGTTGTATTTCCGGGCGACAACATTCCTCCTGTCAGAGCTTTTACGACCGAGAAAGATTAATTCCCTGAGGTCCGAAAACGCGCCGGCGCGTTTTGCAGCAAAACAGACTTAAAATACTCTGTCATTTCTTGTCACAGAGACATAAGTAATATATCAATTGAAACTATATAATGTCTTTTATTTGTGTACACTCAGAGTAAAAACACAATGTTGTGCTTTTTGTAAAATAAAGAAAACTAACATGATGCGTGATCTCTCCCTCTCCTCTCCCAATCTGGTAGTTCTCAGAAAATGAACTGTAACTTATGAATACTAATGACAAAAAAAATGACACTTATGTCTAAAGAAACGTTGAAATGTCAGGTTTTAAATTGTCAAGTCAAATCGAAAACAAACATTCTGTGTTTATGTAATCTGTATGAAAAGAGAGTCATGTCAGAAGTCCGAGATTCAGCTCATTACCCTCTAATGCGGCCACGCCAATGGAGCCAGCGCTATTCAGAAGCAAATTCAGAGTCAATACTTGTATGCATTGTCTCAATTGTGTATTTATTGTCTTGAAAAATGTTTATTTGGATGTTAAAGCCATGGTTAGCAATCTCTAGAAGCTGTTAGTTCCTAGTTCCTTTTCTTCTTTATATGAATTTGTGGCCTAAAGGTGTACAGAGCGCCCTCCGGCTGCAAGTATGAATTGAAATCACAGTATGTCACGATCACCTGTGAGAGTGCCCTTTAGCCATTAGAGGGCACTCCGTCCCGGACTGTCATTTCCACCCGTCTCATGGACTACATTCCCCATACACACTTCCCGGACTAATCACCACTCATCATTGCACCCAGCTGTTGTGTATTTGGTCATTAGTGTCTGTCTATTTATACCTGCTTTGTCTCTGCCTTTGTTATGGTGTCTTCACGAATGTTCCTGGTTTCTCTGTTTTGATTTTCTTTGTGTTTTTCTTGTTTTGTGTTCGGACTGTTACTTTGGATTTTGACCCTTGCCTGTTTCTGGATTTATGCTTTGGATTACCCCATTAAATTACTGCAAATGGATCTTGCCTGTTTGTTTCTGTGATATTACATGACAGAAGACACCATCACATAAAGGATCCAGCAGGATGGGAATCCAGAATCACTCCCCCGGCTACTATAAAGGAGCGAATGGATCGCCTAGAAAATTTGATCACCCTTAAACAACGGGGGAATCAGGTGGGTGGATTGGCACAATTATTTTGGACCCTGGCGGTAGGGCTGGGTTACAATGATGCGGCTTTAATCGACCTTTTCAATGATTGTCTGGACAACTCATTACCTCTGTGGGAGATGGAGAGACTGGGAGACCTGGACTTTTGGGGGTTCGTCCACTATCTCGAACATCGGAGTGGGGGGCCCGCACCGAGTCAACTAGAGCATGCTCCAGCCAGTGAATCCCTCCCTGAAGTCACAGAGGAGGTGGGCACTGAGCCTCTGCTTCACCCCGGTAAAGGGAGGAGGAGGAGGACAATGAAGAAGGCTTCCTTCATCCCTCAAGGTCCGGAGGCCTCTCCAGCCATTGAGTCTGCTCCAACCAGTGAGTCCACTCCAGAGTCCGCTCCAGCCAGTGAGTCCACTCCAGAGCCCGCTCCAGCCAGTGAGTCCACTCCAGAGCCCGCTCCAGTCAGTGAGTCCGCTCCAGTCAGTGAGTCCGCTCCAGAGCCCGCTCCAGTCAGTGAGTCCGCTCCAGTCAGTGAGTCCGCTCCAGAGCCCGCTCCAGTCAGTGAGTCCACTCCAGAGCCCGTTCCAGCCAGTGAGTCCGTTCCAGCCAGTGAGTCCACTCCAGAGCCCGCTCCAGCCAGTGAGTCCTCTCCAGAGCCCGCTCCAGCCAGTGAGTCCACTCCAGAGCCCGCTCCAGCCAGTGAGTCCACTCCAGAGCCCGCTCCAGCCAGTGAGTCCACTCCAGAGCCCGCTCCAGCCAGTGAGTCCACTCCAGAGCCCGCTCCAGCCAGTGAGTCCGCTCCAGCCAGTGAGTCCGCTCCAGCCAGTGAGTCCGCTCCAGAGCCCGCTCCAGCTAGTGAGTCCGCTCCAGAACCCGCTCCAGCCAGTGATTCCATTTTGGGTGAGCCACCGCCTCACCCTCATAAGCGGAGGAGAAGGAGGAAAGGGGCTTCCTCCATTCTACAAGGCCTGGAGACCACTCTAGAGGTTGTTCGTGGGTTCTCCAATCGCCTTGCCCTGCCGGCGCCAACAAAGCGCCTTGCCCTGCCGGCGCCAACGAAGCGCCTAAATGTATCATAAAACATATGAATACAATACTGAGTACAATACAACAGTAATAATGGATACCAGTTCCTGGGAATATGCATGATCATTTATAGAGCAGTCTGTCTATAGATTAATGCAGGAAAGTCTGTTTTCTGTGGGAAAGATGCAGGAAAGATGCAGGTTTTCTGTGTGTCTCTTTGTCTCTGCTTTTCCACGTGGCAACACACATATACTTCAGGGCAATAAAACTAAGGCTGGTATTCTCGGGGGATGGGGACAGACCCCCGAGTAAGTTTTAAACAATTATTTGTTAAATATAACAAATAATTGTGTCTTATTTGTCTCAGTCATTCCATAATCCCTCCTTTCGATTGTTGTTGTCCCTCTTATGGCAACAGTGAGCGACGTTGAAGGTGCAGAAAGATCAGACACATCACTGGCACACAAGACTGGAAGGCTGTGATGGGCTCTGGTTGTATGTGTCTCCTGGAGTGGTGGTCGTTCCATGGTGGTTGATATAGACAATAGGCAAACTCAGGTCTCTGAGCTGGTGCTGCAGGCGTCGAGGCAGCCAGTGCCTTGACATTGTGTCACCTGTCACCCTGAAGTCCGTTAGTTTGGGCGAGGTGTTTGCTGGTGGCAAGGTTCAGGTCTTTAAGCTTGCTCAGCAGGTGTCGAGGTAGCAGGTGCCTTGACAGTGTCACCTGTCGTTCAGACACCCGTGGAGCAGGTGGCTGTAGGAAGAGGTTATGGGAGGTGTAGTGTGAAGAGTGTTTCAGACTCAGCTAGGGTCTGATGGCAAAGGGGCAGCAGGTGATTGTTACCTCTGCTCTTAGTCAGAAGGAGTCTGAGGTTTGCAGTGTCACTCTGCTCTCGTGGTGGCGCTGACTTGAGCAGGTCTGAGCAGGGCTCTGAACCGGTTCAAGGAATGAAAACAAAAACCAGAAACGAACGAAATTTTGACCGGAACGTAACCAGAAACCGAAACGAAATCAGATTTAATCATTCTGAACAGAAACGCTAATTCGAAATGGCCATTAACCAGTTAATAACGTTATTTTATCGTTATGTTTAATATTTTGATTTGGCAGTCAACCAATCACAAATTAATGTAGTACAGCCTATGCAAATGTGACGCTGATGCATCCAAAGTGTGTGAAATGCCCACGCTCAAGCTCTAAAGTGAGATGCCCGCGCTGACGTGCTCAGCCCATGCAGCTGTCAAGTCATCATAGGTTAGGTATGTCACAATGGCTATGCCCTGGGCCTCTGGCATTAGTTTTTCCGATGATATATGTCACCTCTGTCAAGTATTAGGTCTACATTTAAGTGAAAATGAATGTCAAGTAATATGCAGCTTGTTGTGCATTTTGAAACCAGTGAAAATTGCAGGATAGTACAATTTTCAACATCACATCACGCATCTGCAGTGCTTCTGTGAACGGAGAAAACTAGGCCTACCTACATAACACATATAAAATAAAAGGGAATATTTAGGCCTATAGGCCTAGGTGAAATATTTCACTTAAATAATTAGGTCTACAGATTAACAAAACGAAAGTGGTTATTTAATAATCACTTTCGTTTTGTTAATCTGTAGATATTGTGGCACACTCCAAAGATCTAGAAAAGGAAACAGACATTCTGCTTGTTTTCATTATTTGAGTGTCTTTTGTAAATGTATGAATGATGTCTTGTTTTTACCTGTATGGCCATAAATTATGGAGACAGTTTATTTTGTTTAATTTTACAGTTTGAATATTAATCATTTTAGATCATTTTGTCGAGGTAACGACATCCTTTTGTCGTGGCCATGCGATCTAAAGTCGCGGCCTCATATGGTATGGGAACGATATATTTTTCTCGTGGCCACGAGTTAAATGTGTAAACAACCTGCGTGACCATGGCAACCTGGAACTATCACAAATGGATGAGACCATGATAATATTTATTTTTAATTAAAGTCTGCATGAACCGGAAGTTGCAAACGACTTTTCTCCAGTGCTGTGACGTATTTCCAAGTGAAACGGAATATTGAATAGAGGGCAGAGTTTTACTTCAGCGCTCCACCTCTCCATCTCTCGCTCATAGCAGACTAACGGTCGGAGGGGAGTGGTTTAAGTGATTTCAACCCATGCCGTCAAATGGGTTTTTCTATAGTACACTGCAAATATACTAACAAAAAATGTACTATCATTAAATATATAAAAAGTATATTAGTATCATATTTTCACAATGCAACTTTTAACACACTTATATTTGTATTAATAATTGTACTTTAGTATATTTTCTAAAAAAATATATTTTAGAAAAATATACTTGAAGTGTAAGTTCAGTTTATTTTTTAAAAGTGTATTTATTTGCAAATATATTTGAGGTATATTTTAACAGTGTGCTGAAAATGATCATTGTAACAATGCACTGAAAGTATATTTAAAAAATACATTATTTAATATCCTGAGGTTGTAGTGTATCTAATGTTAAATATGTGTACATATTTATTAAGTTTACACTGGCAGAATCATTTTACAATCGTACACACAAATCAATATTAAACAACACACCAGCAGCACAAGTAATGCGAAAAAATATGTCGAGTGGTTAGACTTATCGGAATTCAAATGTCACTTCAACTTGGTCTGTGACCAATCAGATTTTGTTGCTCACTGCCTTCAGCCAATCAGATCTGCTGACGTCACGGTCGTCGTCTGAATCCCCTCGCTCAGTCACTCAGGTGAAGTATAATGTCGCAATGTATAATTTATTTAATAAAACACTGAAAGCGCAATACATCGCTCAATCTTGGGGATTCTGACCAGTTCAATCAAGTGACATCGCAGCCTGACCGTGATGGCGACGACAACCGGCTCTAATGGCCTACGCGATCCTGAAAGAACCAGAGAAAAGTGCTGCTATTGGGAGGTGAGTTGTAGTCTACCAGTTAACAAACTTTATTTTATTTTCTTTAACAAACGGAGAGCGATATTTCGGCTTGATATCTCCCTTTTTGAGTTTTTGTGTGGTGGTTTATGGCACATGTTTGTATGCAGCACCAAAACATTCATATGATTGATCAAATCGTCCCATATTCTGTACGATATTAATTCATAAAGTGTTTTATGCTTGACTATGTACCGAAAGCAATATCGACATGCCATTCTGATACAGTTCCCTGCTGCTAATCCTCATTTACTGTTCAAAAATAGTATTGGTTCAATGTAGGATTTAGACAGACTATTGTAAATGTGACTAAAGAGTCAAGTCAAGTCAAGTCAAATTTATTTATATAGCGCTTTTACAATTGGTAATTGTTTCAAAGCAGCTTTACATATTAGAAGCACAGAAAAAAAGGGAAGTGGTTAAAACTGTACAAACAAGCGTGGTAATATGTAACATATACAAGATGGTGCTACATTAAGCCAATGTCGGCTGACTTCCAGGGGTGGAAAAAACCCCCTAGGAGAAAAACCCAGCGTGCTAGCACTGGGAAAAAAGTCCTAGGAGGGAAAAAACCCCTTGGAAGATATATATATGTAAATGTATATGGAGATCAAAATCTGAATTGTACATTTTTATTATAGAGATTAAAAATCGATTATATATAAATATATGTAAGCGGATACGGGGATCCTGGGCTACGTTGTAGTCAGGTCCAGACGCAGGTTCTCCATCTGACCTGGATACGGCCTGGATCCAGCACCCGGCAAACCTCAGGATAAGCAGAGAGACAGATATTAGCGTAGATGCCATTCTTGTTCTGATGTACAGGTATATCTAGTGTTATAGGAAATGTTCTCGGTTCCGGCCGACCAAATTATTGCAGCGTAACAATCCTTTAACGGATTTGAAAAATGTTAATGTATTGATAATGTGTTATGTGTATGCAAGAGCAAAGAGATGTGTTTTTAGTCTAGATTTAAACTGACAGAGTGTGTCTGCTTCCCGAACAATGCTAGGAAGATTGTTCCAGAGTTTAGGTGCTAAATAGGAAAAGGATCTGCCGCCTTCAGTTGATTTTGATATTCTGGGTATTATCAACTGGCCTAAATTCTGAGATCGCAATAAACGTGAAGGACTATAATGCATTAAGAGCTCACTTAGGTACTGGGGAGCTAAACCATTTAGAGCTTTATAAGTAAGTAGCAAGATTTTAAAATCTATACGATGTTTAATAGGGAGCCAATGTAATGTTGACAGAACTGGGCTAATATGGTCATACTTTCTGGTTCTAGTAAGAACTCTAGCTGCCGCATTTTGAACCAACTGTAGTTTGTTTAAAAGCCGAGCAGAACAACCACCCAGTAGAGCGTTACAATAATCTAGTCTTGAGGTCATGAATGCATGAACCAACTGTTCCGCATTTGTCATTGAGAGCATATGTCGTAATTTAGATATATTTTTTAGATGGAAGAAGGCGGTTTTACAGATACTAGAAACATGACTTTCAAATGAAAGATTGGTATCAAAGAGCACACCCAGGTTCCTAACTGAGGACGAAGGTTTAATGGAGCACCCGTCAAGTGTTAGATAGTATTCAAGGTTTTTTCGTGAGGAAGTTTTTGGTCCAAAGATTAGGAAATCAGTTTTTTCTGAATTTAATAATAAGAAATTTCTTGTCATCCAGTTTTTAATGTCAGCTATGCATTCTGTTAGTTTTGTGAATTTGTAGGTTTCGTCAGGGCGCGAGGAAATATAGAGCTGAGTATCGTCAGCGTAGCAGTGAAAACTAACACCATGCTTCCTAATTATCTCTCCTAAGGGCAGCATGTACAGAGTGAAAAGCAACGGTCCTAATACTGAGCCTTGTGGTACCCCATATTTAACCTGTGATCGATACGACATCTCTTCATTAACTACCACCGACTGATAACGGTCAGATAAGTATGATTTGAACCATGCCAAAGCAATTCCACTAATGCCAATATAGTTTTCAAGTCTTTTTAAAAGAATGTTATGATCGATAGTGTCAAAAGCAGCACTGAGATCTAATAACACTAATAGAGAAATACAGCCACGATCGGATGATAGGAGTAGATCGTTTGTAACTCTAACGAGAGCAGTCTCAGTACTATGGTATGGTCTAAATCCTGACTGGAATTCAGAGTTGAACTGAAGAGTTGAACAGGCTGTCTTATATCTTTGGTATATTCTGTCAACAGATGCTGTTTTTCACGAGTCTCTGCGGTCATCATTGTGCCATCAGACACAATGAGAAGCTCATCAGAAAATGGAATATAATGTGTAATTTGTATTTGTGTATAGAGGGTCCCCATGGTCCAATATTTTTTTTTCTTTAATGAAAAACATGGTAAGTTTTGCTGAATCTAAGTTTAAATAAAAACTATTGGATTTGTCAATGAAATATGTCGCTTCATTAGTGATGTTATTAAAGAATTTGCTGATTTTCTATCAGAGTTAGTACTAGCTACAGATAAAATCCTTGTTGTTGGTGATTTTAATATCCATGTAGATAATAAAAAAAGACTTATTGGGATTGGCATTTACAGACATTCTAAACTCTATTGGTGTTAGACAACACGTGTCAGGACCCACTCATTGTCGTAATCATACTTTAGATCTAATATTGTCACATGGAATCGATATTGACGCCGTTGAAATTCTGCAGCAGAGTGACGACATCTCAGATCATTATCTAGTCTTGTGTATACTACATTTAGTTAAAGAGGCTAAACTGCCTCCCTGCCATAAATATGGTAGAACCATCACTTCTACCACTAAAGATCGCTTTATAAATAACCTTCCTGATCAGTTTCATCACCTTAGCATACCAGACAGCTTAGAAAACATCTCAGGTTACGTATGTAACCATAGTTCCCTGAGAACAGGGAACGAGACTCTGCGTTGAACAGAACGCATTGGGGAACCGTCACGTGACCCAGGTGTCGAAAGCACTATCCAACAACTCCAATTGCTATTGGCCGGCGACAGCCTATGACGTCATACGGTGCGACCCGGATGTATAAAGGGAGCGCCTGGAGAGACAGTCACTATCTTATCATCTTGAGGGACTGTTCTGAAGGCAGGCAACCTGAAGCATGGCAAAGGAACGCAGAGTCTCGTTCCCTGTTCTCAGGGAACTATGGTTACATACGTAACCTGAGACGTTCCCTTTCGAAGGGAACTCCACTCTGCGTTGAACAGAACGCATTGGGGAACGATATACCCACGCCGCCATGCTGAAGGGGAGTGCCTGCCAAAAAATATGGCTGAGGCAAAGACCTCAAGGCAGTTCTCAAACTCACACCAGGCTGTCAGTGACAGCATTCCCTTTGGCCAACAGCCCAAGCTGACCTTCCCACAGGCTTCTACCTTTCTCTTTTAACAAATAGAGCCTAGAGAAACGCTAAGGCGTCTAGAACCCAATTTTCTTGTGAGAAAAGTGGTTCCTTTAAGGGAATGTGGCCAAAGGGAACCTTGGCCAGTCACTCATGAGGGGAGCAAGGTCACCCTCCTTGCCACCAGAGAGGCCGACCTGGTCTTCTCAGGGAACAGACTCAGTTCAGGCCAACCCTGTCTGAATACAGAGCCTCTAAAATGCATTCTTCAGGAAGATAGTAGGTAAGAGTGACTGCAGAAAGGCAGAAACCAGCTCAGACCCACGCGTAGAGACGGGCATCCTGGAGAGAAGAACTCAGCTGAGTGCTATGAACCCTCATATCGAGGGGAGATAATCCGCTCACCTAGGATCTACCCAGTGCTTAATTAACGCACTGAGGAGGCTGTGCGCTGAAAACCCTGAAAAGGGGAGCACAAACCAGCCTGGGGCTGACGCTTAAGACGGGGCCTGATCAAGGCCGAACCATCATAATCAGCTTAGGGAGCTAAGCACTATTACAAACCCCAAGGGGAAGCGCAGAGCTCACCTAACAGGTAGACTATGCCAAGAGCACATACTCATGGAGGCCCCAGAGGGGCTACAACATGACAATAGTTCTATATACATAAAGACAGAAGTAAACTTCAGAAAGAGGCCTGTTTCTGGTAAAGCCATTCTGAACATCTGTCTAAGCCGGCGGCAGACAGACAACTTCCATGGGAGCAATAGAAAGCTGCACAGTGCTTTTATGATAATCCACAAAAATTAGACTGTGGTAGTGTACATATGTGAGCAAACCATGATCAGTTAATCAGCATGACAACTGCTAACTAGAAGGAGGCTAAATATCATAAAGCCTACAATCAGAGTTATATGCAATATAACCACTAACAAGATCACCAGGGAGCTAAAATAGATACCAACTTTCCTCAAAAAGTGGTTCTAACTACCCTGAGTATGCAATCCAACAGGTGATGCACTCAGTGACACAAATACACCTCTTAACTGGGGAATATGTAGTCACCATCCTCTCAAATAGAGGAAGCTTTACAGCAAAAAGGGGCCTACTATTAAGAGAACAGGTGCTAACCTGTGGCAGCATATGTAAGCTCACATATATATATGTAGGGCAAAAATCTAGAACTCAAAGTAACATAAAACTTTGAAATACATGCTATTTAAAAGGAAAAACATTCCCATACAGATCCTCAAATCTGTTCTAAGCCTAGCAGACGAAAGGCTAAAAACTAGCATTGTCCAAACAAACTTGATAAATACTGATATCAAGTGGCTCAGAGGAATTAATTTCCCTTAGCATGAAAGTTCTAGGAAGTGGGGCCTAGCAAACCTGCATAACTTATCTACGCAAAGATAAGGGCCTACCACCTGAGAGACAGCATCAGGGAGTCAAAACAGTCTACGACCTAGCTGTTAATCTCACAATTGCGCCTACACAAGCAAGGGGATAATGGCATACGGCCTAACAACTCCCTCGGGAGGAGGCCAGAACTAGGAACTATACAACCTGACAAGGGGGTAGTATACATAAGGTTATGTAAATAATACACCTAACCTAGCTCTAGCCTAGCCGCTAAGCTACAGGCCTTCTTACAAGGCCACAAGCCTAGTGAAGCCCGGGCTTCACCTCCAAATCTCATGGATAAGAGAAAGAAAGTGAAGCTCACAAGCAAACAATGTCAGGCGGCCGAATAAGGCCGACCTAAACATCTACATATTAGCTGAAGTGACAAGTACTATCAACTTCAGTACGCCAAAAAAACCTAATTTTCCTGACTACATGCTCAGAAAACTATACAGGAAATAAGGTCTTATTTTAAATGAATAAAATATAGACCCTCCTGCAGCTCAAAAACCAAAAACTCCTAATGCTCCCTTTTACATAAAAGGATAGAATCTAAGGTTCTTTAAGCTTAAAGATCCTCTTACTATCAAACAGAAACAGCGGGCTGATAGAAACAATGACTATGGCCCAGCCATCAGTCTGACCATAAGAAGCATCTGAGCATGACATATGCTTATATATATATATATATATATATATATATATATATATATATATATATATATATACATATACACACAGGAGGTGGAAGAAGAAGAGGAGAGGGTAGCTATAAAGCGCCCTATAGCTGGGAGATTGATCACAAACGCAACAGTGTTTACAATCGATCACCCGTCTCACTCGCTCTTCCTCCCCCTCCTGTCTGTCTGGGTTCAGATACAAATCTGAATGGCTAGGGGTTTTTCCATTCCTCACCGATCTCAAAAGCGGAGATCAGAACGGAATGGAAAGTATGGAAGCTGCCGTATCAATGGACAGAAAGGAACCGCTCGCTGAACCGTTCGCGCTGCCCCTCTCTTAACGCGCCCTCCCGGCAGCCGCAGCCCGCCGAAAAGCGCGTCCCAAACACACAGCAGCTTGCATACACCCGCAAGAGGAGCGCTCGCCGCCGGACGCGATGACGTCAAACACGAACGTCATCGTCATCCGGTCGCTTTCGCCAGCCCCAGGGAAGTTGAGAGAATAAAACTTTCTCAAACTTCCCAACAAGCTCATCCGCAAACCCTATGATTGCAGCCACTGTTAAGCCTTAGCAAAAACTGGGGCCAGAACCACCAGGCAGAAATGCAGACAGCTCTTCCCTCGGGAAGAGTACCAAGCGAGAACAGAGTAAACAACAGACACACACACAGCAGTGCCCTGAAGCACTGTGTATGCGTGCTCCTCTCCAGACAGAAAACGCTCAGAAAAATATGTATATCAAGTGTCAAACCTTGGGACACGGATAAACACACTGTCATGAACGTTTTTAAGGTATATATAGAAAACCCTACCGGAGTCTTTTGGTATAGATGCAATCAGACAGAACAGGACCGAAAGACAAAAAAGATAGTGACTGTCTCTCCAGGCGCTCCCTTTATACATCCGGGTCGCACCGTATGACGTCATAGGCTGTCGCCGGCCAATAGCAATTGGAGTTGTTGGATAGTGCTTTCGACACCTGGGTCACGTGACGGTTCCCCAATGCGTTCTGTTCAACGCAGAGTGGAGTTCCCTTCGAAAGGGAACCTTGATGTTGCAACAGAAACTATTGCCTCTGTCTTTTCCAGCACATTAGATCCAGTCGCTTCTTTGCGTTTAATAAAGATTAAGGAATTTAATCCAATGCCATGGTACAGTGAGCAGATTTGGGCCCTAAAAACTGCAGCCAGAAAAATGGAGCGTAGCTGGAAGAAAAGAAAATTAGAAGTATTTCGCATTTCGTGGAGAGAGAAAATTATTGAATCATCAAAATCAACAACATGTATGTTAGACCCTATACCAACTAAGCTATTGAAAGAGATGCTTCCAGAAGTCATAGATCCCCTTCTTAATATTAATTCATCTTTGTCATTAGGATATGTACCAAAAACTTTTAAGCTGGCTATTATTAAACCTCTTATTAAAAAAAAAACAACAACTAGATCCTAAAGAATTAGTCAATTACAGGCCGATCTCAAATCTTACTTTTCTGTCAAAAATACTAGAAAAGGCAGTTTCATCGCAACTATGTTCCTTTTTAGAAAGAAATAATATCTGTGAGGATTTCCAGTCAGGATTTAGACCGTACCATAGTACTGAGACTGCTCTCATTAGAGTTACTAATGATTTGCTCTTATCATCAGATCGTGGTTGTATCTCTCTATTAGTGTTACTGGATCTTAGTGCTGCATTTGACACTATCAATCACAATATTCTCTTAAATAGACTTGAAAATTATGTTGGCATTAGTGGAATTGCATTGGCATGGTTCAAATCATACTTATCTGACCGTTATCAGTTTGTAGTAGTAAACGATGAGATGTCATATCAATCACAAGTTAAATATGGAGTACCGCAAGGCTCAGTACTAGGACCATTGCTTTTCACTCTGTACATGCTACCCTTGGGAGATATCATTAGGAAGCATGGTGTTAGTTTTCATTGTTACGCTGATAATACTCAGCTCTATATTTCTTCACGCCCTGACGAAACTTACCAATTCACAAAATTAACAGAATGCATAGCTGATATAAAAACTGGATGACCAGTAATTTCCTACTACTAAATTCAGAAAAAACAGAGATTCTAATTTTTGGACCAAAAACTTCTTCACGTAATAACCTAGAATATTGATGGCTGCTCTTTTAAGTCTTCGTCGTCAGCTAGGAACCTGGGTGTGCTCTTTGATACCAATCTTTCATTTGAAGGCCATGTTACTAGCATCTGTAAAACCGCTTTCTTCCATCTTAAAAATATATCTAAACTACAACATATGCTCTCAATGAAGAATGCAGAACAGTTAGTTCATGCGTTCATGACCTCAAGGTTAGATTACTGTAACGCTCTACTGGGTGGTTGTTCCTCCCGCTTGATAAATAAACTACAGCTCATACAAAATGCAGCAGCTAGAGTTCTTACTAGAACTAGGAAGTATGACCATATTAGCCCAGTTCAGTCATCACTGCATTGGCTTCCTGTTAAACATCGTATAGATTTTAAAATCTTGCTAATTACTTACAAAGCACTAAATGGTTTAGCCCCCAGCACCTAAGCGAGCCCTTAATGCATTATAGTCCTTCACGTTTATTGCGATCTCAGAATTCAGGCCAGCTGATAATACCTAGAATATCGAAATCAACCGCAGGCGGTAGATCCTTCTCCTATTTGGCACCTAAACTGTGGAACAACCTTCCTAGCATTGGTCGGGATGCAGACACACTATGTCAGTTTAAATCTAGACTAAAAACGCATCTCTTTAACCTGGCATACACATAACACATTATATATTTATATTTTCAAATCCGTTAAAGGATTATTAGGCTGCATAAATTAGTTCAGCCGGAACCGGGAACACTTCCTATGACACCAGATGTACTTGTTACATCAGAAAAAGAATGGCATCTACGCTAATATTAGTCTTTCTGTTTATCCCGAGGTTTACCGTAGTCAACCGGATTCGGGGCCATTTCCAGATGAGACCTAGGACCGGTGCCTTGACACAACCAAAACCCAGCCCTGTATCAGCAGAGATCGAGTCGACTAGATCATCCATTGTGAAGACATCATCAACACGACAGCCAGTGCCACAGTTTCCTCAAAATTATAATCACGATTATTAATCATGTTTATTCTATCAAAAGTGTAGTGAAACTAAGGCTATTTTGCAAGTTCTTTACCAACCTACACTTCACCCAAAAGGCCTGTAGGTGGCACAAAGACTTAAATTTAACCAACTATGATAACTTCGTTAGATGGTAAATCAATACAAAACATGATTTTGGTGAGCGCTTTGTAATATGTATTCACATTAGATTTTAAAGCAACACAATTCGTTTGCAATAAGACAAACCAGATTAAAATTGCCCGGCAAATTCGTAAAGCAAAGAAAAATCATTTCAGCTGATCAACATTATGAAAACTGGTAAAACCTTTAGGAACTTCACAAGATAAAACAGCGAAATTCCTAATATTACTTCCAATATTTCCAAATTATGTTCATTTTCATAGAGCGGGCTAATATCGTGACGATTATTTAAAATCAATCGAGAGAAGCAGATATCATATCGTGATAAAATACGATTAATCGTGCAGACCTAATTTAATTTAATTTGACTTGACATTTGATATTCAACAGTCCCCTTGACATTTATTCAACATTGCTTTTGATCTGCCTGCATTGACACTATTCTTTAAAAGGAAAAATTATATACCAGTTATCAATGTAAAGCTGCTTTGACACAATCTGCATTGTAAAAAGCGCTATATAAATAAGGGTGACTTGACTTGACTTGATGTTGTTACATTTTATTTATTTTAATGGCCTTGAAAACAAATGCATTCAACTTTGGGAAAATGTGTTAAACTGTATTTAAATAGTAGCACAACTGTATTGTGTGAGATTATGTAATTCGAAGTACAGTAGTCAACATTTGAAGTGGATCAAAAAAGTTAGGACAACTTTGATTAAAGGTTTTGATCCACTTCAAATGTTGACTATATTATACAAAGTATAAGTAATAACAAAGTGTATTGTTATGGACTGCAAAGTGTGTAATGTTTAATACTTGGAATAAGACAAAGGTACTGAGCATACAGTATATACTATTACCTGTAAAATAATATATTCAGTGTATATTGCTTGTGTTTTCTGAAGACACTCGTAATTATTTTGTAATGTACTTAAATCACAAATAAAGTGTACTTATAACACAAAGTGTACTCATAACAGAAATAAAGTATACTTATAACACAAATAAAGTATACTTATAATACAACGTATATTATAACAAAAAATATACTTAACACAAATAAAGTATACTTATAACACAAATTAAGTACACTTCAATATCACTAATCAAGCATGTAATTAGTCCCTACATAGACATATACTTAAAGTGTACTAAGTATACTTGAACTTGTTCCAATTTAGCACACATAAGTATACTAAATATACTTAAAGTTGTATTTTAATACTACTTAATTTCAACTTAAATATACTTAGTACAAAATAAGTTGTTTCAAAATAGCACACTTTAAATGAACTAATCATTAACACACTTGAAATATATTAATAATTAGTCTTGCAAGTATACTAAGCATACTTTTTTTCACTAGGGTTACCCATCATTTTAATTTTCATATTATAATAAAACATTTAAATGCTTTTATTTTTGCTCAAATGTGAATAAAAGCAATTAAATATTATTATAATTAAAAGATGACAATTAAAATGACAGGTAATAACAGATTATGACAGATTTTTTACGACCCTGTCCATCAAAATGACGGACAATGTTAATGTCTAACGCAACCTCTGCTCAGAATACTGATTTTTTTTTCTTTTTTTCACAGGTTGTGACCATGAAGGTGACAAATAAACAAAACTGAAATAAAACAATAAAATGAAATCAGAAAAGGAAAGGTGGGAAGAGGGTTTTATCTATTTAGTTTGGCTATGAGATATGGCTAAGCAGGTGTCACTTGTTCAAGTAATTGCTGCTGTGAGCTCAAGACGGCAAACACTTCAAGATCAAAAGGAAAAGAAACAATGGTAAGTGTTCGTAGTCCTTTCTGGGGCCAACAGTGCATTGGACGGTGGCCGTACTTCATGTACTCAGCCTGGCACTAAAGAGTGAGGAGGAGTAGCGAAGAGATAGGAATTAGGATATTAATATAACTTAAATTATACCTCATTTTGAGACAACAGTTTCTAGAACTACTGTAATCCTATAAAGAGAGGGAAGATGGTGGTGGTAAAATAACTAAAAATAGAGTAAAAGCAGAAGGTCCTTTTAGATCTCGGGAACTGAAAGGGGAGGTGAATACACAAATTGATTTAATTAAAATTCACATTTAATTAAATCCAACTTGGCTGAATAGAGATATTCAGGCTTAAACAAAAGAAATAATAAAAGAGGAATAAAGTCGAAATAAAAATGAAATTACCTTTTTAGATTCCTAAATCTATAATTAAATTCTAAATAGACAATTGAATTAAATTTTTAAATTTAACTAAATTCAACTTGGCTGCATAGGGATAGTCAGGTTAACAACGTATTTGAATGAAATAGAAATAAAATACAGGAATTACTACAATACAGAAGGGACAGAAACACTTAAATGCAGGTAACGGATGTAGGGCCTCGCTCGACAGAACTTACCAATGACTTTATCAATGAACAACATGATTGAACAAAGCTTCATTTGGTCCAAAAGATCCATTTCCTGACAGGAAACACCTAGCCTTAACAGAAGTGATGACGTGACTTCTTTTAACAAAGGACTCTGTCTAAAGGACTTCTTAGCTCATCAGCAATAAACTAATCAGAACCCATCACGTGGATCTGATCACATTAAATCTATTGATTCTCTCACAAAACCCTTTTGTATTATCGGACGGAACAGGAAAACACCCATCAACGGATTTAAAGACGAATCTGTCCTATCAATACCTCCCTTGTGTGAGCAATCCATCCTGACCCGGTCACTCGTGACTCCGGTCAAAGTTTAAACTATGCTTAAGGACTCAATCTTGAATCTCAAAAGGGACAATTGTCGATTACTTAAAGTATTAACTATATCCAGAATAATATTTGCTATGATGTGATTACTAATATGTTGGATTCAATGCATTATATGTTTGTATTCCTGTATGCATCTTCTTTCTCTTATAATCATTGTTTTTAATTAGGTCAGTCTAGTAATATGTGTATAAGAAGTGTGTCGTGTTTGAGCTCTAAATGCAGAATTTATAATTCTCTGTAATTCTGTGTGAATGAAACATTGAAATTCAGTATCAGGAAAATATTAAGAAACTTTATAAAGTTGTTAATAAAACAAGTGAATGTTCTGCAGATATCACGCGATGTGATCAATATACAATAGACGAGGCGTTTCTGATCTCCGTAGCAACGTCTCATTGGAGGATCGCATCTGAAGGATGGAGCCGAAATTGCTCCTTTAAAACTATGCTGTCCGAACAAGCTAATGTCAGAAATAGGTCAGAAGTCAGTCAGAAATCGCTCGAAATCGGTCAGAAGTCGGACTGAAGCACAGTCGTTGAAGCCCGGTAGCCGAAGCACCGCTACTTTGACCACGGCGGAAAAGTCGCATGGGTCATTGAGAACTGATTAACCGGGGCTGATTTTCCATCTTACAGTCGCCGACGTCATCCACGAGCTGCGCCACTGATCATTCAACAGCCGTCACATCCAGACTCCGCAACCCTCTGTGAAATATCTGACCAAAGTCTCCCAAGAAGAGAGCCGCTCAAGCCAGACGCTCAGAACAGCGCGTTGCACCAGCCAGCAGCATCCTTCTAAGCTTCCGCGCAACCCACAGGGCTTTCCCGAGAAGACGTCACCTGAAAGACAGCCAATCCAGAACAGGATTCCGCTGTACACGAGTCACGGAACAACCCGATTACCTCAGCTGTCAGAGCAAACGCAGGTACAAGCAAACTTCTCTCTCTCTTGCTGGAAACTGGTGAAACTTCTTTAAACCTAAAGAATCAAGCCAAAGCTCTGCTTTTGTGATTTTCCTCAGGTTATGAGTTAAGTTAGCACTGAACTTGGGACTTTTCATAACTCATCAACTCCGCGAATGTGTGTGCATGTATGTAGGTGTGTGTGTGTGTTTAGCCTTAGTTTCCTGTAATCATTAGAAGTAGTCAATAAATCTTGTTTTGATTTTCACATATACGAGTTTCTTGTGCTGTGTGTCAAATTACTGACTTAAACGTAAAAGATCAAGTTACCTCTTGCTTATAATAATATAATAATAATAACTATAATAATAATAATCATAATAAAATATTGTTACTGTTGGCCACAGAATAATATTTTATCCAGAATTGGTAAAATACTCTAACCTCAATTTTCGCTGGACGAATAATTGATGAAGTGTTAAATATTAATTCTGAATTATTTACAGTGAATCATTTACAGCTGATTCAATTCTTATTCCCTGTAACAATTAAATTGAGCTAATAAATGACCTAAGGTCCGTACACGGATGTTTATTGCACAACCAGAAGAGTAAACAGCAGTGCAGGTGAGTGAACGTGGAATAAGCAGGTAACTGATGAGGATAACTGAATGATACTGTCCTTATCCTTTTCAGATGTAGCAGGCTGGAGACTGGCTGGAGCAGAGAAGACACAGGACAACTCACACGAGACGAGGAACAACAAAGGAGACTGGGGAACATGCTGGAGACAGGTAAGTAGTTTGAAGGAGCATGAGCATGAAGGCAAGTCTAGATGCTAACGAGACCGGACGATGACAGTAACTGCGTTCCATTTGACAGGGTCCCTACGCAGTGTTGACTGTTCCCTACTCCATGAGCACGGTATGTCAGTTGAAGTGGACTTCGCTGGTAATAATCGCTCATTTGGAATGCACTGCAAACGTCAAAGACAGTCACGACGGTGTCACGCAGATTATGATATAACATAGATATTATAATTTACTTTCGAATTTAAAATAGACTCTTAACAGATTTGCTGTAATTGATTAGCTGTAATTGTCATACCATATGAAAATAAATGATCATTTGGTTAACTGTATAAATGTATTCTTAATCCATGGTCTGGGTCTCATCTCGTGCACTTTCTTCTCCACGCGCAGCCGCATAGTAAACACTTCTGGAGGTAAATAAAGTAAAATAAAGAAAAATGATAGAACCTCTGCTGCTTTTCAACACTTTTACTTTGTCATGCCTATACAATAAAATATGCAAATGTAACAATCATCGCTATAACCATTCATACTTTCGTTCGTATAAGAATAACAAAATGTATGAATACTCAAAATGCATAAGTTATGTAAATTCCTCCATCGGAGAGCTGTTTAAAAACTCTTTCAACAGCTCTGCTCCATCGTAGTTCTGTCTGGTGATGCGGTGTGCAATGACAGTTGGGTAATTTTATCTCTCTACTCCCTGTGAAGTGATGTATCAATGTTCCCTTATTCCCTATGCCGTTCACAGTGCCCTTCGAACTGAACATGTTCACTCCCTTCGGAATGGAATCTAACTTAAGATGGCGAAATACCCTGTGAAGTCCACTTCGCAGTCCACTTACGGTCGAATGGAACACACTGTGAGTGAGTGTGTCTTTTATGCTGCTGGTGATTGCTGTGCCGATGGGGTGCAGGTGTGCGTGGTCAGTATTCGGGTGAAGGAGTGCGCTGTGATTGGGTGATGGTGGAGCCTGCCGTGTCTGTGACAGGAATAAGGTTAAAATACAAAGTGAACAAGGAATTTCCTTATAGCTCTAGGAGTCTAAAGGATAGGTAACTAAACAAATTGATTTAAATTCCAAATTTAATTTAAATTCAACTTGACTGAATAGGGATATTCAGGCTTAACAAATTGAGTGAAGGAAATAAACCAAGATAAAATAGAATAGGGGAGGAATAAAGTCGAAATAATAAAAAAGACCACACACACAAATGGTTTAAACCAGTGATGGGTGTCTTTGAGGAATGCCTTGTGAAGCTTCGGAACCTGTACAAATCATTTGTCTTGCATCAGTGGGTGCTTCTCAATATCCCTCCTCATTTCCTCGCTCCTCCGTCCTCCATCCTATGACCCGGAAAACGATTGAGCTCAGCCATCTTGAAGGACATCTCAATTATCTAATTGCACCGTGAGGAGGCTTCCTGAGGAGTTACAGTATGAGCGAGGATACACAGGTGCATCCTTTGCGGAAGTCTTTCTCATCGAGTAACCTGACACATGCATAAATTCTCCTCCCCCTTCTTATCTGTCACAATAATTTAAATGTATGCTTTACTTTTACAGATTAAATAAACTTTATATCTCATATATTTCAACTAGGCATCTTGCTTTATTCATATTTACTATATTTTTTTAAATAACCAAACTTTAACAATATGTGGGTAGATCCCTCCAGTGTAGCTGATGACGCTTTGAAGTGACGCTAAAGGGAGCGAGGATTTATCATTTCACTTGATTCAATTCCTCCGTCCTCTCGTCTTTTCCCAGGTCCCCCAGTGGCTAGAAAAGGTGATGGGTGTAAACCGAGCCCTGGGTATTTTGCTTCGCCTTTGAGAAAATATAAGCTCAGACGACCCAATCTGGAATCTTCCCCATATGTCTTCATAAAAAAAGGAAAGGTTACCTCCCCTTTCTTTGCTTTGCCCGCCCATGAGAAACTGAGCTACTACAGTGAGATTTGAGCACAATATATATATATTTTTTTTTCTCAAGAGACATCATGGCTTTCAAACAAGCTAAGCATGGCAGTTGCTCAGTGTCTGGATGTACAAATGAACACCTTAGTATTTTTTAGTTCCTTCATCCGAACCTATGACGAAACATGGGTTAATTTTATTTTCTCTGGTAATGCACTGATACAACTTCCCAAAGTTTTGTATGTCTGCGCCACACATTTTTTAAAATTATTATTCATGTCGGCACAAATGATGTTCGACTTCGCCAGTCGGAGATCACTAAAATTAAGATTAAAGAGGTGTGTGAACTCGCAAGTACAATGTCAGGAGAAGTAATTTGCTCTGGTCCCCTTCCTGTTCGTCGGAGTGATGAGATAGTTAGCAGATTATCATCACTCAATGGCTAGCTGTCTAAGTGGTGTCCGCAGAATAATATAGGTTTCATAGACAATTGGAACAGTTTTTGGGGCAGACCTGACCTGTTGAAAAGAGATGGTATTCATCCCTCCCGGGATGGTGCTGCTCTTCTCTCTAGTAATATGGCACATAGTCTTAGAGCTGAAACATGACAAACTACGGCCCAGGTCAGGAAGCAGACAGACTGGCTAAACCGACCGTCTGCTAGCTGCCTCACGTTACAGAAGTCAGATAAATCCCAACACATAGAAACTCTTAAACCTAGATATGATCACATAGAGACTGTGTCTGTACCCCGAATTAATAAAAATAAAAAACTTCCAAACCCATTTAATGGAAAAAATTTAATTGATGTTCAACAAATAAAAAATCGAGATAATAATGATAAACAAATGATAAAGCTTGGATTGTTAAATATTAGATCACTTTCTTCAAAAGCACTTATTGTAAATGATATTATCACAGACAATAATCTAGATGTGCTGTGTTTGACAGAAACCTGGCTAAAACCGGACGATTACATTACTTTAAATGAGTCCAGCCCTCAGGGTTATGATTATCGACACAATCCTCGACAGAAAGGCAAAGGGGGAGGTGTTGCTGTAATTTATAGTAATATTTACAGTATCAGTCAAAAGTCTTTCAAATATAATTCATTCAAACTGATGGTGCTTTACGTAACATTATGTAAGTTGACATTATGTAAGTTGACATGTTGGCTACTGTATACAGGCCACCAGGACACCATACAGACTTTATTAAAGAATTTGCTGATTTTCTATCAGAGTTAGTACTAGCTGCAGATAAAGTCCTTGTTGTTGGTGATTTTAATATCCATGTAGATAATAAAAAAGACTCATTGGGATCAGCATTTACGGACATTCTAAACTCTATTGGTGTTAAACAACACGTGTCAGGACTCACTCAATGTCATAATCATACTTTAGATCTAATATTGTCACATGGAATCGATATAGACACCATTGAAATTCTGCAGCAGAGTGACGACATCTCAGATCATTATCTAGTCTTGTGTATACTACATTTAGTTAAAGAGGCTAAACTGCCTCCCTGCCATAAATATGGTAGAACCATCACTTCTACCACTAAAGATCGCTTTATAAATAACCTTCCTGATCAGTTTCATCGCCTTAGCATACCAGACAGCTTAGAAAACCTTGATGTTGCAACAGAAACTATTGCCTCTGTCTTTTCCAGCACATTAGATTCAGTCACTCCTTTGCTTTTAAAAAAGATTAAGGAATTTAATCCAATGCCATGGTACAGTGAGCACACTCGGGCCCTAAAACCTGCAGCCAGAAAAATGGAGCGTAGCTGGAAGAAAACAAAACTAGAAGTATTTCGCATTTCGTGGAGAGAGAAAATGATTGAGTACAGAAAGGCCTTAAAAACTGCTAGATCTGCCTATTTTTCAAAACTCTTAGAAGAAAATAAACACAACCCTAGGCATTTATTTGATACAGTGGCTAAATTAACAAGAAATAAAGCTTCAGCTTCTGATGTTTCCAAAGAGCACAGCAGTAACGACTTTATGAACTTCTTTACTTGCAAGATTGATAATATTAGAGAGAAAATTATAACCATGCAACCGTCTACTACAGTACCGTGTCAGACATTGCATTGTAGTGTCCCTGAGGAAAAATTCATTTCATTTACTTTAGGAGAGGAAGAATTGTCTAAACTTGTTAAATCATCAAAATCAACAACATGTATGTTAGACCCTATACCAACTAAGCTATTGAAAGAGATGCTTCCAGAAGTCATAGATCCCCTTCTTAATATTGTTAATTCATCTTTGTCATTAGGATACGTACCAAAAACTTTTAAGCTGGCTATTATTAAACCTCTTATTAAAAAAACACAACTAGATCCTAAAGAATTAGTCAATTACAGGCCGATCTCAAATCTTACTTTTCTATCAAAAATACTAGAAAAGGCAGTTTCATCGCAACTATGTTCCTTTTTAGAAAGAAATAATATCTGTGAGGATTTCCAGTCAGGATTTAGACCCGCGTCTCTTTAGCGCTCCCGTAGTGGCTCCCTGGAGCTTTTTCAAAAATGTATGAAAATGGGGGGGGGGGGGGGGGGGGGTATATTTTTTGTTTTCATATGGTTTCTGTAGGAGGACAAACATGACACAAACATTCTTAACGTTTTCCAATGCTGTAAAAATGTGTATAATATAAGAAAGTGTTTCTTACAACTTTTCAAATAAACCTAATCCATGGATATTGACATGTAGCCAAGAGTCGTGTTTCCTGACATTATGTGCCTGATTTAGACGCCGGGGAAATACATAAAGCAAATCTGCCTGTGAATATTTTATATAACTACAATATAGGAAGTTCTAAATCCGCGTAATCACTTATATCAATGTTATATATATCGTCATATTGTCCAGCCCTAAAACATTTATAGTTTTATAGTATAGTTTTTGTCAGTGTTTATTTTAAAACACACAATTATGCAGAATATAAGATGGAATATATTTAATTGATGATTTGACAACATAATATATAACAATACAATATATATGGCATGAGTTTTACCTCAAAATCCAACAATTTGACACAAAATGATAACTGCAAATCCATGAGAGCGCTTAAGCTGCGCAGCATTTTTTTTCCGTTGAGACGCTTTGTTGCTATGATACGCAATATCCGGGGCACTGTTACTTATAACTGATTTTGCGGGTAATTTGTTTCAGACTTAAAATGTTGACACAATTTTAAATTACTTTGCTATGTATTTTCGGAGAGCAGCAATATTAATTTCTCATCCATTTTGTTCCGTTCTCTGCTTGTTAATGTCGTTGTACAGCAAGAATGTTGTGACAGTTGTTCGGTGTTGTATTTGTCCCGCCCCTCCTCCACTATGATTGGAAAGTGACTAAAAAGTGACAGTGATGAGCGCAGCGTTTTACTCAAAGTTGAATATTCTTCAACTCGAGGCGACAGGTAAAAAACGCTGAGCTCTCAGCGCTTGAGCGTGAGAAAGACGCTCAGCGCCACGTTAGGCCGTGTGTGCACCAAAGCGTTTTCAGCCAGTTGAAAACGCGCTCTGCTTAAAACGCCTATTGTGCTGCCTTCATATAAGGCTTATAACGTTATAAGACTTTTATTTTTTTGCGGCTCCAGACAGATTTGTTTTTTGTTTTTTTGGTCCAATATGGCTCTTTGAACATTTTGGGTTGCCGACCCCTGATTTAGACCATACCATAGTACTGAGACTGCTCTCATTAGAGTTACTAATGATTTGCTCTTATCATCAGATCGTGGTTGTATCTCTCTATTAGTGTTACTAGATCTTAGTGCTGCATTTGACACTATCGATCACAATATTCTCTTAAATAGACTTGAAAATTATGTTGGCATTAGTGGAATTGCCTTGGCATGGTTCAAATCATACTTATCTGACCGTTATCAGTTTGCAGTAGTAAACGATGAGATGTCATATCAATCACAAGTTAAATATGGAGTACCGCAAGGCTCAGGACTAGGACCATTGCTTTTCACTCTGTACATGCTACCCTTGGGAGATATCATTAGGAAGCATGGCGTTAGTTTTCATTGTTACGCTGATGATACTCAGCTCTATATTTCTTCACGCCCTGATGAAACTTACCAATTCACAAAATTAACAGAATGCATAGCTGATATAAAAAAACTGGATGACCAGTAATTTCCTACTACTAAATTCAGAAAAAACAGAGATTCTAATTTTTGGACCAAAAACTTCTTCACGTAATAACCTAGAATATTGTCTAACACTTGATGGCTGCTCTGTTAAGTCTTCGTCGTCAGCTAGGAACCTGGGTGTGCTCTTTGATACCAATCTTTCATTTGAAGGCCATATTACTAGCATCTGTAAAACCGCTTTCTTCCATCTTAAAAATATATTTAAACCACAACATATGCTCTCAATGAAGAATGCAGAACAGTTAGTTCATGCGTTCATGACCTCAAGGTTAGATTACTGTAACGCTCTACTGGGTGGTTGCTCCTCCCGCTTGATAAATAAACTACAGCTCGTACAAAATGCAGCAACTAGAGTCCTTACTAGAACTAGGAAGTATGACCATATTAGCCCAGTTCTGTCGTCACTGCATTGGCTTCCTGTTAAACATAGTGTAGATTTTAAAATCTTGTTAATTACTTACAAAGCACTAAATGGTTTAGCCCCCCAGTACCTAAGCGAGCTTATAGGTATTATAGTCCTTCACGTTTATTGCGATCTCAGAATTCAGGCCAGCTGATAATACCTAGAATATCGAAATCAACCGCAGGTGGTAGATCCTTCTCCTATTTGGCACCTAAACTGTGGAACAACCTTCCTAGCATTGTTCGGGATGCAGACACACTCTGTCAGTTTAAATCTAGACTAAAAACGCATCTCTTTAACCTGGCAAACACATTATATATTTATATTTTCAAATCCGTTAAAGGATTATTAGGCTGCATAAATTAGTTCAGCCGGAACCGGGAACACTTCCTATAACACCAGATGTACTTGTTACATCAGAAAAAAGAATGGCATCTACGCTAATATTAGTCTTTCTGTTTATCCCGAGGTTTACCGTAGTCAACCGGATTCGGGGCCGTTTCCAGATGAGACCGAGGACTGGTGCCTTGACACGACCACAACGCAGCCCTGTATCAGCAGAGATCGAGTCGACTAGATCATCCATTGTGAAGACATCATCAACAAGACAGCCAGTGCCACAGTTTCCTCAAAATTATAATCACGATTATTAATCATATTTATTCTATCAAAAGAGTAATGAAACTATGGCTATTTTGCAAATTCTTTACCAACCTACACTTCAACCAAAAGGCCTGTAGGTGGCACAAAGACTTAAATTTAACTAACTATGATAACTTCGTTAGATGGTAAATCAATACAAAACATGGTTTTGGTGAGCGCTTTGTAATATGTATTCACATTAGATTTTAAAGCAACACAATTTGTTTGCAATAAGACAAACCAGATTCAAATTGCCCGGCAAAAACCTTTAGGAACTTAATAAACCAGCGAAATTCCTAATATTACTTCCAATATTTCCAAATTATGTTCATTTTCATAGAGCGGGCCAATATCGTGACGATTATTTAAAATCAATCGAGAGAAGCAGATATCGTTATCGTGATAAAATGCGATTAATCGTGCAGCCCTAATTTAATTTAATTTGACTTGACATTTGATATTCAACAGTATCCTTGACATTTATTCAACAGTGCTTTTGATCTGCCTGCATTGACACTATTCTTTAAAAGGAAAAATTATATACCAATTATCAATGTAAAGCTGCTTTGACACAATCTGCATTGTAAAAAGCGCTATATAAATAAGGGTGACTTGACTTGACTTGACATTTCACCGACCACTGTTTCTTCAACGTGGGCCAATACAGCCCAGTTACTGTCACTAATGTAAAGGTAGATAGCATCAAGTATGTGTGTGAATACACACACTGTAACGCGAGTGTTGTACATTTCTTTGTTGTTCGGATAACCGCTCTGCTGTTGGTGTTATGGCGCACGTGACATCCACATTTCCAGATTGCAGAGCTTGATGTAATTGTAATAAGAAAGATTGTAAAAACTTTTAAGATATATGAAATATAAAATATGTAAACAAATAAATGATGTTAGCATGGTAGCACATTTTCCACAACGGCACCTATCCGATAAGGTATTTGTAATAATGGCAGAGGTCTGACTAATTTAGTGCTGGTTAGTGTCTATAGCTGATAATTATATTATATATATATATATATATATATATATATATATATATATATATATATATATATATATATATATATATATACGATAGCAAATCAGAGCAACATAAACCAACTAAAGTACCGTATCCTGACACAATGTTTTAAACTAACTATTCAAGAAACTTCAGATACAGTACTAGGGACCACTGAGGCCTATATAAAAGCATCCAAAAAGTACCATGTCATGGGTCCTTTAACAGAAACCTCATGTTTAAGGATATTAGAAGATTTGTTGATTCGTTGACATGCTCTGTTGTCATGCGTTTCCAAGAGACCAATGTCAGCTCACAACACAACCAGAATAGAGCAGCATTCTAATTGTGCTGTAAGTCTGCACTAAGAACTCTAGCATGAACTCATTCACAAAAATTATGATCAATAACTCAGTTCATCCTGTGAACACTCGGTATTGATTATTAATTAATTCTAAGAGAATGGTATTTTTAATGGCCACAGAAAAATAATTCTTTCTTAGCATTTACAGTGCTTTGTAATAAGCATTTATAGAGCTGGTAATCAGATCTGATCATTTAAGAGGCAATCCATTGCAGACAGAGCATCAGAACCAAATATGTATTGTGCACAAGTTTTATTAAATAAATCACAAACACATAACTAACTAACAAACACACATACACGCAAGTCACACATAAACGGGTAAAATGATAAATGATAGAGTGAAACCGGAAGTGGGAAACAGTAGGTGCTATGCAGAAACCAAAAACCCAGGAAAGAAATCATCAGTATTCATCATAAAAACTCCTTTGTTGACAAGGAGGTTCACAATTTTAACTAACTAGCAGCAATTTATTATATATCATACGATATTTGCATTAGGCCTGGGCCGATGAAGAGCATCTGCATATATTGTTCGCATAGGAAGTCCTGAGAATTCAGTCGGACGATACTGAAGTTGTAATCGATGTCTTCTGCATCGAATGAAGAAGCGATAACAAACTTGCATGGTTTAAATTTTGTAGTAAGAAAGAGTTATTTTTTTCTCCTAGTCACCTAGTCAAGCACATGGCTGGTTGCAGGGCAGGCCGAGGCCTAGGCCTTGCAGCCTAGGCAGAACCCCCCACTGATGCAGTTTCGGTCAGATCAACAACAGAGAGAGGGAGGGGCGTTGTGCACTGGTTTTAACTTCTGGTCAAAGTCCCACCTCTTAGGGTTGACCTGACCAATGAGAAGGTTGTATTTCCGGGCGACAACATTCCTCCTGAGCTTTTACGACCGAGCAAGATTTACTGGCTGAGTTGTTGAAGAAGAACTATTAAAGATTCTTATAATACTGATGTGTTGCACAGGTATCGACATATTGCATACACAAGCATTTAAATCTTCTTGATACGAACCCATAGACAAAACATGGCATAATTGAAGTTACATTAAAATGTATCATAAAACATATGAATACAATACTGAGTACAATACAAAAGTAATAATGGATACCAGTTCCTGGGAATATCCATGATCATTTAGAGAGCAATCTGTCTATAGATTAATGCAGGAAAGTCTGTTTTCTGTGGGAAAGATGCAGGAAAGATGCAGGTTTTCTGTGTGTCTCTTTGTCTCTGCTTTTCCACGTGGCAACACACACATACTTAAGGGCAATAAAACGTCTCGGTTACGTATGTAACCCTCGTTCCCTGAAGGAGGGAACGGAGACGTACGTCAGTAGTGACCGACGAATTGGGATATCGCTTAGAGAGCCCTATCATCTTCGTGTAAACTAAAACAAGCCAATGGAATTGGCGTGCGATATTTGCATAATGCGCACCGCCCCCGACAGGTGTATATAAATAGGAAGCAGATGCAATCGCACTCTGTTTTTCGCTGAGGAGACAACTGGTGTCCGCACTACAGCGAGGGTACAGAAACTGTGGCGACGGGACGTACGTCTCCGTTCCCTCCTTCAGGGAACGAGGGTTACATACGTAACCGAGACGTTCCCTTTCAGTCGGTCACGTTCGACGTACGTCAGTAGTGACCGACGAATTGGGATCCCAACTAAAGCGCCACAGTTACGAAACCCCTTCCAGTGCCCAGCACAAGCTCAGCCGCCCATAGCACCGGCTGGCGGTGAAGGGGGCGAGCTTACACCGAGAGAGTCTACTGCTGTCTAACCACTACCCACTAAGTAAACTAGACACACTGGGGAAGCGAACCCGTAAGGGACGCTGCGGAGACCACTACCTACCCAATGGGGGAGGAGTTTATGTGGGAAATACACACATGGACTGGCCCGGGGGGGCAGTATGCATATGGAGTCCCTGGGATGGCTCCACCTGGTTAGGGGGAGACTCATCTGACAGGTGACAGCAGAGCTGGCTCTGCTAAGGGAAAGACACGGACTCGGCCCGTAGGGAGTTTTAAACCGTGGAAATACACATATGGGACCGCTCACGTAGAGGGGTCACGACATATGGGCCCCAGCCAACAGACAGCGTCAGCGACGGATGTAGGCCTGGCATCAGACACTCCGCAATGTCCGAGCCGAAGGGGGAGGCGGAGGAACTCGACAGGGTTCGCCAGCGGGGAACACGACTGGAGTGAAAGTATGCACGTATCCGGCCAGTGGCGGGAACGGCATTGCAAGCCGACACTTAGAGCGGGTACATCACGTCTACCGACTAGTGGATGTTAGTACACGCGAGGATACCGGCTCTACACGTAGGCTATAAAACCTAGCGAACGTGTTAGGTGTCGCCCAGCCCGCAGCTCTACAGATATCTGTCAGCGAGGCGCCATGAGCCAGCGCCCAGGAAGAGGCCACCCCTCTGGTGGAGTGGGCTCTCAACCCGAGCGGGCAAGGCACGCCCTGGGATTCGTACGCCAAGGCGATGGCATCCACTATCCAGTGGGCCATCCTCTGCTTGGAGACAGCCTTTCCCTTCTGCTGGCCTCCGTAACAGATGAAGAGCTGATCTGAGGTCCTGAAGCTTCGCGTTCTATCCACGTAAACGCGCAGAGCGCGGACGGGACAGAGCAAAGCTAGGGCTGGGTCTGCCTCCTCCGAGGGCAGCGCTTGCAGGTTCACTACCTGATCTCTGAAGGGAGTGGTAGGAACCTTGGGCACGTATCCAGGCCGGGGTCTCAGGATGACGTGAGAAGCACCGGGCCCGAATTCCAGGCACGTTTCGTCGACCGAAAATGCATGCAGATCCCCTACCCTCTTCAGGGAAGGCAATGCAACCAGAAGAACCGTCTTAAGAGACATTAGTTTCAGGTCGACTGATTGCAAAGGTTCGAAGGGATGACCCCGGAGAGCTGTGAGAACCAGGGTCAAATCCCAAGAGAGTACGGAGGAAGGGCGAGGAGGATTCAGTCTCCTGGCCCCCCTCAGGAATCTGACGATCAGATCGTGTTTCCCCAGGGACTTACCCTCAACTGCATGGTGATGTGCGGCAATAGCGGCAACATACACCTTGAGGGTGGAGGGAGACAGCCTTCGCTCCAACCCATCTTGCAGAAAGGAAAGCACGGATCCGACCGAACATGATCAGGGGTCCTCTCGGCGAGAGGCGCACCATTCGACGAACAGGTTCCACTTCAACGCGTAGAGATTCCTAGTGGAAGGAGCTCTAGCGGAAGTGATGGTGTCTACGACCGCTTGCGGGAGATCACTCAGAACCTCCGCATCCCGTCCAGGGACCACACGTGGAGGTTCCACAGATCGGGACGCAGGTGCCACAGGGTGCCCCGTCTCTGAGTCAGGGGGTCCTTCCTCAGAGGAATCGGCCAGGGAGGTGCTGTCGCGAGGAGAATGAGGTCTGAGAATCAGGTCCGAGTGGGCCAGTACGGAGCTACTAACAGAACCTGCTCCCCGTCCTCCCTGACCTTGCACATGAGTTGTGCGAGAAGGCTCACTGGGGGAAACGCATGTTTGCGCAGACCCGGGGGCCAGCTGTGTGCCAGGGCATCCGTGCCGAGCGTGCCGCCGGTCAGGGAATAAAACCACTGGCGGAGGGCAGTTTCCGGGGAGGCAAACAGGACTACCTGGGCCTCGCCGAAACGCTGCCAAATCAGCTGGACCGCCTGGGGGTGGAGCCGCCACTCGCCCGCAAGTAGATGCTGCCGTGACAGCTCGTCGGCTGCACGGTTGAGCACACCTGAGACACGAGTGGCCCGAAGGGACCTCAGATCCTTCTGACTCCACAACAAGAGATGGCGGGCGAGTTGCAACATGCGACGGAAGCGTAGACCACCTTGACGGTAGGTGTACGCAACGGCCGCAGTGCTTAGTGAGCGGACTAGAACGTGCTTGCCTGACAACAGCTCCTTGAAGCGGGCCAGCGCAAGACGAACCGCTAGCAACTCGAGGCAATTGGTATGCCAATGCAGCTGAGGCCCCGTCCAAAGACCTGTCACTGCATGCCCATTGTACGTGGCCCCCCATCCCGTGGCAGAGACATCTGTGGAGACCACAGCGTGCCTGGACACTCGTTCGAGGGGTACTCCGGCCCACAGGAACGAAGGGTCCAACCACCGGACAAGGGTGCGATGGCAGCTCGGTGTCACGGGGACACGGAGCGTGCCGCACTGCCACGCCCATCTCGGGACCCGGCCGCGGAGCCAGTGTTGAAGCGGTCTCATATGAAGCAATCCGAGCGGCGTTACCGCGGCTGCAGATGCCATATGCCCCAGGAGCCTCTGAAAATCTTTCAGTGGAGCCGCTGTCCTGCACTTGAGCGAGCTCAGGCAGTTCAACACCGACTGGACGCGCACCTCGGTGAGACGCGCAGTCCGTGCGACCGAGTCTAGCTCGAGACCGAAACAAGAGATCCTCTACCCGGGGGCGAGTTTGCTCTTGTCCCAGTTGACCTGAAGACCCAACCGGCTGGGAGCTACAACCATGTCGGGTAGGACTTTGTACTGACATGCCCGACCCTCGAACACAGACCGACCTAGGAAGGGTCTGTGTCGAGGCAGAATCGAGACATGAAAGTACGCGTCCTTCAGGTCTATTGCTGCAAACCAATCCTGGGGACGGTCCAGGATTGGCCGTAGCCCACCGCCCTTTTTCGGTACAATGAAGTAGGGGCTGTAGAACCCTGACTTCATATCGGCTGGAGGGACCGGCTTGATTGTATCCTTCGCCAGGAGGACAGCAACCTCCACCCGGAGAACAGGTGCACTGTCCAACGACACCTGAGTGAAGTGGACAGCCCTGAAGACCGGGGGACGCCGGGCGAACTGAATCGCATAGCCGAGTCTGATAGTACGAGTGAGCCCACTGGACAGGCTGGGGAGCGCTATCCACGCTTCCAGACACTGAGCCAGCGGGACCAAAGGCACCACAGACGCACCGGGGGTGGGGCAGCAAGGCAGAGAGGGACCCGACTCGGACGGCTTGAGGGCGGCCCGGAGTGGGGTCGGACTCTGCGAGGCAGCAGTGTGCATGGGAGACGGCGCACGGGACGCGGTCTGCACCATCACACTGCCACCTGCTGGCGAATGGGGAGGGAGCTGTCAGCGGCGAGGCGGAGTCTGGCACACTGGCAGACACCCCCTGTTGTGACCTGGAGTTTGAGGAAACTGCTCTTTTTGTGGCAAAGTGGGTACCGCTGGACTCCGGAGAGCCAGCGGCGGTAGATGGACAGCCGCCACAAAATCCCCCCCGGCCCTCCTCCGGGGGTGGGAGAGCAGATGGAATACTCTCCCAAAGGGCAGGAACCTTCCGCTCCAGGTCGCCCGTCTCAGGGCCGAGTTTTCCCCGACCGCTTGCCACCTGGCTGGCAGAGACGGGCTGGGCACCACGTCCGCGCCCGGCACCCTGCTGTTTGGCTGGTGTAGGCTGCTGCTTTGCCAACTTAGCAGGGGCGGAGGAAGACGCAGGCGGGCGCCCTTGGCGACAAGCGGGCTGAGGCTGAGCCACGGGCGGCTGGGTGGAGGCAGCAGCGGACCGCCGTGGCATGACATGTCTGATAGCCTCAGCCGGCTTCTGTGCAGCGGAGGACTGTTGGGCACAGCTCTCCACCGCGTCGCCGAAAAGGCCGACCGGAGACACGGGGGAATCCAGGAACCGATGTTTGTCGGTCTCCCTCATGTCTGCCAAGGTCAGCCAGAGGTGGCGTTGCTGGGCTACCAGAGTAGACATCGCCTGGCCAACAGAACGCGCTGTCACCTTCGTTGCCCGGAGGGCAAGGTCAGTGGCAGCGCGCAGCTCTTCCCAAGCAGCTGTTGGTCAGGACCTTCCTGGGGCATCTGCGACAGCGCTTTTGCCTGATAGACCTGCAAAAGGGCCCTCGCGTGCAGGGCAGAGGCAGCCTGCCCACAGGCACTGTAAGCTTTCTCAGTCAGACCGGCTGAGAATTCACAGGCCTGGGACGGGAGACGCGGCTCACCGCGCCAGCCAGCGGCCGTTGGACACAACTGCGTCGCAACAGACCGCTCGACTGGCGGGATCTTCGCGTACCCCCTGGCTAGCCCGCCGTCCAGGGAGGTGAAGGCGGACGAGGGACCAGGCCCTGTACGAGCCCCATGCGGAGCTTGCCAAGACCTGGTCACCTCATCGTGTACTTCCGGGAAGAAAGGCATTGGGGCGGGACGCTGGATTTGACCAGCGCGACCCCCCGCCAAGTACCAATCGTCCAACCGAGATGGGCCGGGACAGGGTGGAGGGTTCCACTCAAGCCCGACGCACAAGGCGGCCCGGGAGAGCACAGCCGTGAGCTCGGGATCCGACTCGGGCAACGCTACCGTCCCGGGCGGCAGCGCGTCCGAATCCTCCCCCGAGGACTCAGGCTCACCTTCCGATGCAGCGATCGACATCCGATCCGCCGCCAGCACACCAAAGGTAACGGCTGGACAGTCCGCAGAGGGCCCAGCGGAAACCAACGGTGGCACGATGGGTTGCGGTGCTGATGAGGCGGCAGGGGCCCGAGGAGCGTTTCCGCTCGGCGGGGAAGCCCTGACCGTAATCCTCTGGTCACCCTTCCTATACAGCGCCGTACCGTCATTCCGGTTCCCGGGGCCGGAAAAAACGGTCATACGCGGCATAGGAGAGGGGACCCCCACTTCCTGAGACTTCAGGAAGGAGAGTCTCGACCTCAGCATCGCGATAGTCATGTTCCCGCAATGGGAACATGAACCATCCACAAAAGCTGCTTCAGCGTGCAGAATGCCCAAACACGAGATGCAACGATTGTGCCCATCAGCAGGGACCAGGGAACGACCGCACCCATTAACGCACAGACGAAATGACATACTGTCAGGGTTCGTCTGTAAAGCTCTTTTAGAAGGGGAAGTCAACTCACTCGTGCTGAAGCACCCAGGAAGCGACACGATGTGTCAGGTACACCACTCCCTGACACACCGAGGAACCGGCCCAAATCGCTACACACGCACACACTCTTTGTGTTGCTGTGAAAACAGCAGTTTTCGAGCTTATAGCTCAGCTCCTCGGAGACTCGCGACCTCGCTGAACGTGCCCTTTCACCAGCACTGAAAGCTCGCTGTAAATCCTCTTCTGAGGCAATGTTTTAGAATAAAACAAACAAAGAAAGGAGTCTTCTAAAACAGGACACCAGTGAATGGCTCCGAAGCGAAAGACAGAGTGCGATTCCATCTGCTTCCTATTTATATACACCTGTCGGGGGCGGTGCGCATTATGCAAATATCGCACGCCAATTCCATTGGCTTGTTTTAGTTTACACGAAGATGATAGGGCTCTCTAAGCGATATCCCAATTCGTCGGTCACTACTGACGTACGTCGAACGTGACCGACTGAAAGGGAACTAAAGTTCATATAAAACAATATATTGATTTAGTTTTTGTAAGACACTTTTTGTCAAGAAACATAGTATGCGTGGAGGCATGAATCTTGTGTCTCAACATAAAAAAAAAATCACATTTCTCAATGCAAAGAGAAATATTAAAACATAACTTAACTGTGGTTTATCACACCTGAGTTCAGTTTCTCTAGCCACACCCAGGCCTGATTACTGCCACACCTGTTTGCAATCAAGAAATCACTTAAATAGGACCTGCCTGACAAAAGGCTTGTTTGAGATGAGCAAATTCTGCGCAGAACCGATCACCTGTGATCACCGCGAGATGCATGCCGGTTAGAAATGTGTCCGAGGGTGGTCCGCCTTGCTCTGATGTCATGCTGACGTGTGTCAAAAACCTCTCGCGAGGGCGAGGCGGACGTGTCGGATTCTGCAGTCGAGCGCAGTTCCTCTCCACAGACTGCGCTGACCAAAAGCATGATGGGAAACGACTTGATGACGACACAGCTTAAAGCTTATTGGTTTAAACAACCGTGATGTATTGATCTCTTTTAAAATGTTTGATTTTAAAACACTAATACCATGATTTTATGCGTATAAATTATGTGTGAATATTCCAAAAGTCTCTGACAGTGCGATCTCTCTATGGGTTATGTGATTGTTATCATATTTATAAAAATATATAAAAACATGTCTGTAATTAAAATAAAAATGATTGATACACACATCCTTCGAATGGAAAAAATAACAAGTAGGCCTACTTTGGGTGTATTGTTCATTATGTTTATTTTCATTTAAAAGCAACAGAACGTAAATTACATCCAGTTTATCAGCAACACAGCGCATGAGTTTGAATCCCGCGATATCCGCCTTTGATCTCGCAGGTGTCTGATGCACTACGAGAACGGAGAATTGTCCGTCTTGCCTGCACTTTTTTCACTCCTCCCCTCACTGCAGCCGCCTACTCTCGGCTGAACTTCAGGCGAGGCTAGGCGCATCTCAAACAAGCCTAAAGTTAAGTAGACCAAAATATCCTCAAAAGCTACACATCATGTTGAGATCCAAAGAAATTCAGGAACAAATGATAAAGAAAGTAATTTAGATCTATCAGTCTGGAAAAGGTTAAAAAGCCATTTCTAAAGCTTTGGGACTCCATCAAACCACAGTGAGAGCCATTATCCACAAATGACGAAAACATGAAACAGTGGTGAACCTTCCCAGGAGTGGCCGGCCGACCAAAATTACCCCAAGAGCGCAGCGACGACTCATCCAAGAGGTCACAAAAGACCCCACAATAATATCCAAAGAACTGCAGGCCTCACTTGCCTCAGTTAAGGTCTGTGTTCATGACTCCAACATGAGAGAGACTGGGCAAAAATGGCCTGCATGGCAGAGTTCCAAGACGAAATCCGCTGCTGAGCAAAAAGAACATGAAGGCTCGTCTTAGTTTTGCCAGAAAACATCTTGATGATCCCCAAGACTTTTGGGAAGATACTCTGTGGACTAACGAGACAAAAGTTGAAACTTTTGGAAGGTGTGTGTCACAGCATTCCAGAAAAAAGAACATCATACCAACAGTAAAAGATGGTGGTGGTAGTGTGATGGTCTGGGGCTGTTTTGCTGCTTCAGGACCTGGAAGACATGCTGTGACAAATGGAACCATGAATTCTGTTGTCTACCAAAAAATCCTGAAGGACAATGTCCGGCCATCTCTTCGTGACCTCAAGCTGAAGTGAACTTGGGTTCTGCAGCAGGACAATGATCCAAAACACACCAGCAAGTCCACCTTTGAATGGCTGAAGAAAAACAAAATAAAGACTTTGGAGTGGTCAAAGTCCTGACTTCAGTCCTATTGAGATGCTGTGGCATGACCTTAAAAAGGCGGTTCATGCTCGAAAACCCTCCAATGTGGCTGAATAACAACAATTCTGCAAAAATTAGTGGGCCAAAATTCCTTCACAGCACTGTAACAGACTCATTGCATGTTATCGCAAACACTTGATTGCAGTTGTTGCTGCTAAGGGTGGCCCAAATTAGGATTAGGGGGCAAGCACTTTTTCACACAGGGCCATGTGGGTTTGGATTTTGTTTTCCCTTCATAATAAAAACCTTCATTTAAAAACTGCATGTTGTGTTTTCTTGTATTATCTTTGATTAATATTTAAATTTGTTTGATGATCTGAAACATTAAAGTGTGACAAACATCCAAAAAAATAAAAAATCAGGAAGGGGGCAAACACTTATTCACACCACTGTAGGTCTTTCACTATCTACCATACATAATATTGTTAAAAAAAAAAAAAAAAAATCAGGGAATCCAGAGAAATTTCAGTCCGTAAGGTATGGCAGGAGACCGTTGAATGTGCCTGACCATTAAGCCTTCAGATGGCATTGCATGAGAAACCATGCTGCTGTGTGAAATATAGCCATGTGGGCTTGGGAGTACTTTGGAAAACCATTGTCACTTAACACAGTCTGCCGCTGCATCAAGAAAAGCAACTTGAATCTATGTTACACAAGGAGAAAGCTATACACAGGGTTCTCTGGGCCTGAACTCATCTTAGATGGTCCAAAAGACTGTGGTCAGATGAGTCCACGTTTCAGCATATTTTTGACATTTTTCTTAGTCTCAAAGGTGAAAGGGACTATACAGAATTTCATCAGTGACAGGTGCAAAAGCAAACATCTGGGCAACCATCACATGGATCCGCTGGGTCCTGGATGGCAGGGCTTTGGGGACATGAGAGAGAGGTAGCACAGGCAAATGCAGGTTCGTACAGCTATGTGGGCCATGTAGGGAGTGAATGGCTGAAGTGGGGGAAAGCCGGTATGAGACTAAGGGGTTTAACTATCTTGGATGTAAGCTGTGTTAACTGATGACGGGCTGGTACACGTCATTAAATTATTAGAATACTGATGGTTCCTTTCCAGAGATTATCACCATAAGGTAAATGAATAGAACAAACTGGTAGAGAGAGAGAGAGAGAGAGAGAGAAAAAAAAGATGAAATAAGAAAAGGGAAAGGAAGGAAAGAGGTTTTTACCTATTTAGTTTTGCTAGGAGATATGGTTAAGCAGGTGTCACTGGTTCAAGTGATGACCTGATCTCTAGACTAACAGACAAACACCAGATGCCTTGAGGTCGAAAGGAGAAGAAACAACGGGAAGAGTTTCTAGTCCTTTCCGGAGCCAAAAGTGCACTGGACGGTGACAGTACTTCATGTACTCAGCACTAAGGAGTGAGGAGGGGGAGCTGAAAGATAGGTGTTAGCATAGTAATAACCTATAACTCATTATGCCTCATTAAGGAAACAACAGTTTCTAGAACTACTGTAATCCTATAAAAAAAAAAAGGGAAGAGGGTGATGGTAGAATAACATAAAAAGGGTAAAAACAGAAGGTCCTTTAAGCTCTAGGGAACCTAAAGAGAAGGTGAATACCTAAGTTGATTTAATTAAATGCTAAGTTTAATTAAAACCAACTTGGCTGAATAGAGATATTCAGACTGAAACCAAAAGAAAGTGAAGGAAATAAAATGACATGTAGAGGAGGAATGAAGTTGAACAAAATAAAATTAGAATTTCCTAATAGATTTAGAAATCTAAAAGGAAAGGTAAACAGACAAAATTGATTTAATTAAATTTTCAAATTTAACCAAATTCAACTTGGCTGCATAGGGATAGTCAGGTGAACAAAGTATTAGCTTGATGTAGAACTAAGATAGAGAAATAGAGTTAGAAAAAATGAATAGATAAATAAATAAAGAGTAAACTCTGAATTTCCTTGTAGCTTTAGGAGACAGGAAACTAAACAAATTGATTTAATTACATTTTAAATTTAATTTAAATTCAACTTGACTGAATAGGGATACTCAGACTTGACAATGTGACGCCACGCACGCACACACACACACACACACACACACACACACACACACAAATAGTTTAAACCAGAGATGGGTGCCTTTGAGGCGTGCCTTGTGAAGCTTTGGAATTCAAGTGAATCGTTTGTCTTGCATCAGTGATTCGGAGCGTGTGTCAAACTGCCACAGTCACGTGATTTCAGTAAACGAGGCTTTGTGATGCGTCTTAGCAGTTTCAAAGTGTTTCAAGATGTCCATGGTTCATCTCTAAGTCCCATGAACCCATGTCTATACATGATTTGTACATGAAATGTGTCTAACAGATTTAAATGACGCATTTGATAAAGGGAAGTGACGTATTGTCATGTTTTTGTCTGATATAGTTCAGTTTTTATTAACAAGCGCTACCGTTTACTGAAATATCATGTCTTGACAGAAACCTCATGTTTAAGGATATTAGATGATTCATTGATCACTTTTAATTGATTACAACTTAATAATAACCATTTGTGAATGGTTTATTAAAGATGTCTCGTATTCGCATATCTCTAATATTCACTACACTTACTGTTCTGACCCGCGAAGGGGCGTTTTGAGCGGTTCGAACAGTGAATCGTTTGTGACGCAATTGATTCGTTTGATTCGGAGCTTCACAACGCATTGTGTTCCCATCAGCAGTTCAAATCAAAATCCCTCCTAAAAGGAATCCCAAAGTCTATCAAGTCTTCGGCTTGAATGCTTCACGCTTGCACGTGTCTAGGTGCTAGCTGGGTGCTAGCAGCTTTTAGTCGAGGTAAAGGGTTTTAACTTGTAGGGTATACGCGTAGGGTTTCTATAGAGCTAGATTCGGCTACACGTGATTTGTTGTTTGTACAACATTCTGTGATGTGGGTGTGCTGCTATCAGGCTTTCAGAGGTGTCTGCTCTCCACGCTCTGTTCTCATGCATTGCCAGGAGACCAATTCCAGCCCGCAACACGATCAGAATGGAGCAGAATTCTAACCGCGCTGCAAGTCCGCATTGAGAACTCCAGTGTGGTCACGCATAGCTCACAAATCACAGCAACACATCACCTCACAGGCAGTGGTGATTGCTAGTTAGTTAAGCTATAATTTGCACCACAAATTCGTTGTGTGCGTTTCATATGTGCGGTCCAGCGCATTAATATGAATACAGTGACGTAACGAATAGTAAATAAAAGGCCTTTAATCGGTGAATGGGGAGTCTCACCCAGAACACCATTACAAACTCTGTAGTGAGATTTCTTCGCCACACAGGTAAATTTTATGCTGCTTAATCTGGAATTCCGTCATCAGAAAAAGGCTTATGCATTTACCGCTGAAAGTGGGGATTTCTTCGCCCAAGATCAGGGAAGTTTATTTGTTCATGCTGCTAATCTGAGATTCCATTGTCAGAAAGACTTATGCATTTAAAACTGAAAGTGGGGGTTTCTTCGCCCAAGTTCAGGTACATTTATTTTAATACCATTTGTATGCGCTGCTAATCTGCGATTCCGTCGTCAGAAAAGTCTTACGCTCTGTTCCGCGTCACCCCCTGGGTGGTTTCTGCCGCGACCACGTAACATTATCTTGGTCACGAGCCACTTCCTCTATTCATATTACTCAACTCCTGTAAAAGGTTTACCTTTATAGATTCAGGAGGAGTCAGGTAGGCATATAATATTTTCTTTTTATATTATATTATCTCAGGGTCTACTTCTGATCACTACCGTACCTCCTAGGCCTACGGTTCAGATATCAACCAAGCCTACCTGGGTGGGGTGGGTTAGCCTTCCGTTCAGTGCACCACAGCTGGCTCTTCGCCCTCAGAGGACAGCCATGCCTTCTAATGCACTCCCACGGCCCACTCTGTTGTGACTGGTTGGCAACCTTGACTGACTTTGTAAAGTCCGTCGGGATATCTTATAAAAATCTTTTTCAGACAGTCAACTTCTGATACCCCAAATGGATTCTCACTCTACAACAATAAACAGACTGAGACAATACTATCAGAGTTTGAGGGCAGTCCCCATTCTCATTTTATTATTTCTTGCGAAGGCAAAAGGTAAATACACCACTCTATGCCAGCTCAGCTGGAAGTTTCATGGGCCAGATAAATAATTTCATTTTTAAAGCTTACCCTCTTCTCTATTCAGTATATATTCTTCTCTAAGATAATCAGGTGTCTTCTTTGATCTTCTGAGGGTTGTGGTCTGGCGAAGACTTCCTCTTGCTGCTTGCTTGTATGCTCTTTCTTTCTTCAGCAAAATTACACAACTACTACTACTACTCCATCTACTCAGAGAGCTGTAAAGGCCCCTGTATTTATATTCTCTTTTGACGCACTTTATCTTTTCATTTACGCACATGTGGTTTCTACTTGCGTCAATTGCTAGGTTACTTGTCTATCACCTTTTTTCACTTGCGTCAATGGCTTAACCAGATACCGATCCAGTGTACCGCCGGCGGTACACTGGATGATAAACGGTTATACGTCTTGGACAGCGATATTGAGAAAACATTAAGCTGAACATGTCACATATCTTCGGAAAGCTGAGATTCTTGTGATTCGAACGATGTAAACCATTTTAAGATACAATCAACACAGCAAAAACAATCGGTGTCTTTGTCAGACCACCGACCAACAAAAAATTTACGCAAAACTGAGCGAACTCACCATATGAAGCTTCCTCAAAGTGCACTGATCCATAACATTCCAATAAAAACGGTTTAGTTACTCTGTAAAGGGTCTAGGCTATCCAATTCAGTGAAATATTTAGTCAATAATACGTGTTTATGTCAATAAACATCCATGGAGCAGAGTAGTATCATTTCACGTTAGCCGGCAATGCTATTATAGCTATTACACTTTCAAGAGTTTAGTTTCATTTTCATTTCAAAACAAACCCCGTTTCTCTATCTTAAAATGGCCGCTGAACTTCAACCTTTGGATTGACACCTCATTTGGACCAATTGGAGCCTCTGGTCGCTGTTACTAGGCAGAAATAGCCAAAGACTACCCAGTCAGATGAAAGGTACCTCCTTCTGTTTGACTGACAGCAGAGCAAACCAGTAATGTCAGAGCTTGAAAATGACGGTCATATCTGATAGCCAATGAATTTCTGAAAACAATGATCTGCGGCTTTAGTGGGAAGTCTATTGCTTGTGCAGAGGAGAGATATGCGCAAAGCTAGATTTCCAATCGCGCGTCATGCGTAATGGCGAAGCTGAAGGGGGACTGTTTGCAAAACAAGTTTGTAGAGAGTTTTAGAGGAAAACAATGTCGAACTGAACGCGGAAAACACACTTCTCACACGAAGAACGTGTGAAACAATCCACTCGGCAGCAGCAGTGATAAGTTCGTAGCATCTCTGGACAACAGGGTGGTGTTTTATCCTTTGACTGGACGGAGATGTTATGGATATGATCGACGTCACTCAAGTAAGTGTTTTATTATATTCTAAAACATATTTTACTGTTTGATGACTGTACGATGTGTTCCTGCTAACTTCTGTCGTGAGGTGCGCTCATGTTTACCATGGTACGCTCATACAGTAGTCTATATGTTTACCATAGTAAAGTTATGAATGCGCTCACACACCGGTGGATATGGATCGTGTCTCTGTGTCTATATTTGTTTCTGCGTTCAGTTATGTAACATACGTCTCTGCATTCATGCATGCCCAGGTGAAAAAAAATACTATGGTAAATACTGTAGTGTTTTTGAACCGTACTATAGTAAATTGTAGTATACTGTATTTTTATATTATTTACAACACTTTTGTAATGAATGCTATAGCATACTGTAGTATTGACTAAAGTGAACTGATAAACTGTAATACTGTAGTATACTTTAGTTTTTACTACAGTAAACTGTAGTGTATATTGTAGTATTATATACCCTACAGTTGTTGGGTAATTTTCTTATTACTATAGTTGTTTTATTGTCACAGCAACTGTAGAATTACCACAATAAATTAATTCAAGCACTTTACTATAGTATGGTTCAAAAACACTATAGTATTTACTATACATTTACAATAGTATTTTTTCACCTTTGTTGGTTTTTATTTGTGTCCATGTGTGTACTCATACACTGATGAGTAATATATGCCAGACTTCTTTGTGTGCACGTGTTTCTGTTTATATGAGTGTGATCTTGTAAAAAACTGTAGTATAAAAAAGATGTATAAAAAAATAACTACAAAAAAATGTCTAAATTATTTATTTCTTTTTTTATATCACAGACGATCATCTAACGTTGAATCAGATGAAGACTGGACAAGATGACAGCAGGAGAGGAACCCTACCAGCAGAAGATAAGATGTTATAGCTAAATAGATATACTAAATAGTTTGACATATAATAGTGTGAGATATATAGCCTTTGTGCCAAATCGCGATTGTCATAATGTGTTGCATGTTGCCAACAACATCTAAGAAATATAATTATAAAATTTGTAAATAGTTTGAGATATATAGTGTGAGTTCTAATAATAAAGTGTTTTAATACCATAGCACTTTTGTATCTTTATTTGGACAAAATTTAGTTTCAAGAATTGAAGAAACACTATAATGTGTTAATGCTTCAGTTACTATATGTCAGCAATAATTGACAGTAAATCTGGATAAGGGATAAAATAGCTCTAAGTGTAACCTTTCATTAGAGCCCAAAATTATGACTGTACATTAAAGCATTGAAGAATAACAGCCTTTTATGTGTTGATGGTTCCAAAGGGCCATTTGGAGTCTCCAAGTGGCTTTTTTTGGGGAGCGCCTAGACATAAACTCAAATAAACATGTGTAAAACACTCATTTTCTAAGATATTTTTATCAAATTTGAAATGGAGCTTGGTAAGGCTTCAGGCTGTGATCCTGTTGTGTTTTCTAGCTAATAGCTGCCATCTGTAGTCATCTGCAGGCATCTGTTTACAAAAAAAATAAGTAGGCGGAATATTTTTTACCATTTTTCAGTGTGTTCCAAATTCTATTACTCAATAGCAGTAAGACTGACAGTGATTCTGACTGCTTATGAACAAACCTCAGAGTGTCCCCTTTCAAAAGATACCAAAACCATGCATATACTGCAAATGGTTCAAGAACAGTAAGCAATTTATTTTGGGTATGCCTTTTTTCAGGCGTTTTAGACAAATTTGACTGGAATGCTAAGCAATACACACATTTTTTTTATTATACATTTTTATCAGATTTATACCTTACTAGACATTTATTTCCTAACTGTCTTAATTCTTATCGGTTACACACAACAATGCCTCTATCCCCCAGAACCCATGTTCACCTACACACATAATGCAACAGTTGTCACCTTTACAGGATGTGGTATACATTTCACTCGAGCTCACAGCATGTCTAACTTTTGTCTAACTTATGAAAACTTCATAGACCCCAGAGATTCTTCAAGTTTAACAATTTTTTGCTTTTTATTATATCTTTTAAAATTTTTATCAAATTGTTTGGAAAAGAACACTCCATTTCTCTTGACAGCTCGTTTAGCAACTGAAATTATGATTTCTTCGATAATTTCACATTAGCTTCTTCGTACAATTTAAATATGCATTATAGCATCAAAGAACATCCTGCCGTTCAAGGGAATGCACGTTCAAGCCCCAGTTTTGCTGATTTTATCAGAAATTTGTATGTGCATGTATAAGATGTCAATAAAGATTATCAAAACACATGATTTCCTACTGGTCCATCTGCAAACAATTGCTTAAAATGATGCCCGCCTTCTCCACCAAAATATGTAGCGAATTAACTCAAAGGGGAAATATTAATAATTATTCATAACTCAATATGCTTTATTAATTATGATTAATTATGAATATGTAAATCGGTTAATCAGATTTACTGGATATAGCTACATTAATCTTAATATTACAATCAATTAACCTGTTGTCCAGGGAACACTTAGTGTTGATTGTTTAATAATTCTAAGAAATGTTAATTTCCAGGTTATGGAAAAATAACATTCTTATCGCACCATGCTACTTAGAGCATAGGTTCGGGTCTATATCACTTAAGAGGCAATTCATTAGCAGATGGAGTCAGAACCAAACATGTATTGTGCACAATCTTTATTAACTAACTCACAAACACATAACTAAACTAGCAAACACATAACATAACATAACATAACATAACATAACATACACAAAAGGTCACACACATATGTAGGTCAGAATGAGTAATGATAGAGTTGAACCGAAAGAGGTACTGTTACTAGAGCTATAGGAAAGCCAAAGGCACCCTGGAAAGGACTCATCAGTTTCTTTTAGCAATAGCAAAGGTAAGTCTTACAAATCAATACTAAATCGCTGTTTAGCATTAAAATGTACAATACTTTCAAGATGCCTTTAGGCTGAGGAGTGTCGGATCTACCAGCCTTGCGGCCGGGCCTAGAGAGGCCGGCCGCAAGGAGACCTGTTCAGTCGTTCAAAAGCAAGGAAGAAGAAAAGAGAGGGAGTGGCCCTGTTCAATCGTTTTTAACCTCTGGTCAAAGCCAACCTCTTAGGAATGATGGGGGCCAATGAGGTCATTGTATTTCCGGGTGACACACACCTCCCCTTGGTGGGGCTTTTATGACCGAGCAAGATTAAACTGTTTGAGCTTTGAAGAAGGACTATTAAAGATCCTTGTAACACTAATGTGTTGTGCAGGTATGGACATACCGCATACACAAGCATTTAAATCTGCTCGATACGAACGCATAGACACCAAACATGGCATAATTGAAGTTACTGTGCAGGTCATAACATTTAAAAATCATCAAACATGTAAATACAATGAGTACAATACAACAACAGTAATAATGGATACCATTTCCTGAGAAGGATTCATTTATAGCACAGTCTGTCTATACATTAATGCCATAGAGTCTGTGTTCTGTGTGGAAAATGCAGGGAAGATGCAGATTTTCTGTGTCTCTTCTCTGCTCTCCATGCGGCAACCACATTCTTGGCGCAGTAAACTTGTAACTGAAAACTTCCCGGGGGAAGTGAGAGTGAGCTTAAAACTATTGGTTAACAAACAAATAATTGTGTCTGATTTGTCTAAATCGTTACATGAGAATCATGAGGTCAAAGGAACTGCCTGAAGAGCTCAGAGACAGAATTGTGGCAAGGCACAGATCTGGCCAAGGTTAAAAAAAAAATTCTGCTGCACTTAAGGTTCCTAAGAGCAGAGTGGCCTCCATAATTCTTAAATGGAAGATGTTTGGGACGACAAGAACCCTTCCTAGCGCTGACCGTCTGGCCAAACTGAGCTATCGGGGGAGAAGAGCCTTGGTGAGAAAGGTAAAGAAGAACCCAAAGATCAATGCGGCTGAGCCCCAGAGATGCAGTCGGGAGATGGGAGAAAGTTGTAGAAAGTCAACCATCACTGCAGCTCTCCACCAGTCGGGGCTTTATGGCAGAGTGGCCCGACAGAAGCCTCTCCTCAGTGCAAGACACATGAAAGCCCGCATGGAGTTTGCTAAAAAACACCTGAAGGACTCCAAGATGGTGAGAAATAAGATTCTCTGGTCTGATGAGACCAAGATAGAACTTTTTGGCCTTAATTCTAAGCGGTATGTGTGGAGAAAACCAGGCACTGCTCATCACCTGTCCAATACAGTCCCAACAGTGAAGCATGGTGGTGGCAGCATCATGCTGTGGGGGTGTTTTTCAGCTGCAGGGACAGGGCGACTGGTTGCAATCGAGGGAAAGATGAATGTGACAAAGTACAGGGATATCCTAGACGAAAACCTTCTCCGAGTGCTCAGGACCTCAGTCTGGGCCGAAGGTTTACCTTCCAACAAGACAATGACCATAAGCACACAGCTAAAATAACGAAGGAGTGGCTTCACAACAACTCTGTGACTGTTCTTGAATGGCCCAGCCAGAGCCCTGACTTAAATCCAATTGAGCATCTCTGGAGAGACCTAAAAATGGCTGTCCACCAAAGTTTACCATCCAACCTGACAGAACTGGAGAGGATCTGCAAGGAGGAATGGCAGAGGATCCTCAAATCCAGGTGTGAAAAACTTGTTGCATCTTTCCTAAAAAGACTCATGGCTGTATTAGACCAAAAGGATGCTTTTACTAAATACTGAGCAAAGGGTCTGAATACTTAGGACCATGTGATATTTCAGTTTTTCTTTTTTAATAAATCTGCAAAAATGTCAACAATTCTGTGTTTTTCTGTCAATATGGGGTGCTGTGTGTACATTAATGAGGAAATGTAAGTAGTTGAACAAGACGAGGCTAAATACAGCAATATTTGCCAACTATTTAAGATAAAAATGTTAAATAGGGTGGCCATTTCTCCGGTTTTAGGTCGCACAGTTTGGTTTTAAAATACCATATCCATCTACCGGCACAGCCATGAGCCGGATGCTCATTTGGGCTACTTTTAAAATTATCACTATTTTATACTTTACCCAATAGTATATAACTAATACAAAAGGTAATAAATTAATATATGCTAAGTTTAAGCTAATATTAAGTCACGTAGCCTGCGTTAGACACAATATTTTCATTACTGAGTGTTTTTGCTCCAAAATAGTTCCAAACGTTTGCATCTCCGATCAACACAGTGGTATTTCATTCTTAAATGACCAATTTTTAAATTCAGCATTTTTTAATGAATCGCCCGAGTCACTGATTCAATGACCAGTTCATAAAGATAGTAGGCTTGTTCGAAATGCATCGACGCTGCACAGACCGGCGTATGACATCAACGTACCGCAAAAGCATTTCAAAAGCATAAGGAGTTGTATGCTCTCCAAACACTCTCGCGGTATTTTGCTGTCATAGACAGATCGGTCTGAGACGTTAACGAATGCCATCCAGACCAACACGTGCTTGCCTTAAATCAAGGGTTGAAACCTCCTCAGGGCTAGCATGGCCAACAACTCGAGGCAGTTGATGTGCCAATGCAGTCAGGTCCTGTCTAGGGTCCCGAGGCTACATGACTATTGCCGGAGGTAGAAGGACCAGGATGGGAATCAGCTGTGGATGCTCTCGGCCTCTTAAAGAAGTACGAGAGCCACGACTGCAATGTCCCAATGGAAAATGCTCTCACAGTGAAGTACGAACCATACATGAAAGCTGTTTTACTATGGGACAGATCGTGCCCATACTTTAAACTGCAGAATTGCACTGCCCTTTAGTTCAGAAGTGCTAAAGTATTAGAATATTACTTTGCTCACCATAGGTCTGTCTCTGTGTGTGTTCACTGCTTCAACGTTCAGGAAAATGGACTCAACTTCACAGCCTGGAAACAAAAGAAAAATAGATAATTTTACAATCTAACTTAACTTTATGTAAACAGTTATATTTCAGAAGAGAATAAGAGAGTCTGACCATAGGCAACAGGGGTGAGTTTCATCACTGTGTGCAGTGGACACTTCAGATAAGGCAGCTCATCTAGAGTGATGTCAGGACAAAGCAGTCATTAAAAAGACTGTGTTCAGCCAAATTTACATGTACACTCTAGACTGATGTTTTTCTTTCAAAGCAATTACAAGAAAGTATAAAACTGTAAATATCAGTGATCAACAAAACGTTCTGTCATTAATTAATCACTCTCATGTCCTTACATACCTATAAGACCTTCGTTCTTCTTCGGAACACAAATTAAGATATTTTTGATGAAATCCGAGATGACTCCTCAATAGACAGCAATTTAATTTAATTTTTTTTTTTAAGTTTTGTTTTTGTGCACAAAAAAAGGTTGAACCACTGCAGCCAAGTCAACTATGATGTCTTTAGTACCTTTCTGAACCTTGAAAGTGGTGGTTATATTGTTGTCTATTGAGGAGTCAGAGAGCTCTCAGATTTCATCAAAAATATCTTAATTTGTGTTCTGAAGATAAACGAAGGTCTTAAGGGTGTGGAATGACATGAGGGTGAGTAATTATTGACAGAATTTTCATTATTGGGGGAACTAACCCTTTAACTGGATTTTTGCATTGATTAATGATGGTCTGGTCTTCATCTAAGTCACAATTATACACAAACACAATCTGACTAATAACACACAAGCAGTTGTACTTTTCAGTTTTTTTATCTGAGGACAATAAATTATCATAATAATAATTTACAGTGCAGGCTGGAAAAAGCAAGTTAATCCCTGAATTTAACAACTTGTAGATATTTGCAGCAGCACAGCTTCTACTAAACCTTTCCTTTCACTTCAATCTTTCTTGGTTCCCTTTCTGTTGGTCACTTTTGATGTTGTGTCAAAATACCAACACTAGTGGTCTCCCTTGAGAGCCCCAAAAACCTGTAACATTCAGAAAATGCAAGTGGAATTGCTGTGTGGTATTTATCTGCCAGGCCACACCCCTGGACATACGGGTATACAAGGCAGCCGGCTTGCACACACACTTTAGCTTTGTTCTTTGGAGCCTAAGCCACCGTCTCTTGATTCTAAATAGAAGCAATTTCCATTCACCTCTGCAAAGAAATGGTTGTTGCTGGGGAGCATCAGCGGCATTCTAATAGAGGCATTTTCCTCAATAAAAGACTGAATTCCTCTAAAAGAGCTGCCAGGCCTTCTGGATGTGGGAGATTTCTCTCTCCCTTGTATGGGCACGATCTGTCTGCACTGTTTGGGCCATGCCCATAGTAAAACAGCTTTCGTGCATGGTTCATGCTTCATGACATTCTTCATGACACTGAATCCACCATTTTGTCTGACAAACAAACCAGACAGGAGAGTTAATAAATTAATGTTGGAGGACTTGAACTTAAACGGTGTGTATTGATTAGGGCTGGGCGATATATCGAATGCTTTTGTCACGTGCATTTCGTCAGTAAAGCCGGTTCCCTGATTACCACTAAATCGCCATCACCTGCTTTCAAATGGAGCGCCATTTAATAGACAGAGCCGTAGATCACTGATAAGCCACGCAATATCGCTTAAATACTTTTGTTTCATACCAAAAGTAACCTGGTATCTGTCTTGTCTGTCAGCGCATTGTCAGTTTCCTTTTTGCTCAACAATGTATTTTTCAGTCTGAGAACATGATGTGTGTCAATAGAGCACCGTGGCTTGTTGGACAAAGCAACAGTAAATAATTCCATTGGTGGTTGAGGCTCTCAAGGGCAACCCGTAGTTATTATTATTATTATTATTATTAAACCTTTATTTAACCAAAACTCTTTAAAATTTTAAAAGATTTAAAATCTACATTTAAAATTTACAAGAGGGTCCTGGCCAAGATAGGTAGCACATTTAGTTGAACATATAACAAATACATTAATTTACATATACAGAAATACACAAAATCACTCAAAAACAATTACAATCAAATTACACAGAAACTAGATCCTTTAAAACACCCTTAAAATCATTTAGTGATACCAACTCTTTTAAACGTAATTTGTCTTGCAACTGGTTCCAATCAAATGGAGCAGCATATTTGTGTGAACTTTAGGGATGTTTAAAAAAATAATAGTCTTGTAAGCGGAGACCATAATTCTTTACCCCTTTCTGAATAATACTCTGCTGTAAATACGAGGGAAGTAAACCTAAGATGATTTTATATATAAATAAGTACCAGTGCTTGAGTCTACTAGATGACAATGCGGGCCAACCAACCCAAGAGTACAGTAAACAATGATGGGTAAGGGCTCTTGAATTAGTGATAAACCTTAAAGCACCATGATAAACCAGTAGTGCTTACCCTGGGGCATGTGTCAAAAAGTGATTTATTGCTTCCGGTACCACACCCTTCCGGACCACCCATGTCGTCCCCCCTCCCCCACATGACCTTGAGTGTCCAGCTGTGTCAACACAACCTTTGACCCCAATGTCATTGACCTATGACCTCCGGATATTAGGATGAATGTAATGTTGTTTGTGTTTGTCCATCTGGCTGTTGACCTGTGACCTTCGGATATTAGGATGAATGTAATGTTGTTTGTGTTTGTCCATCTGGATGTTGACCCGTGACCTCTGGGAGTGAATGATCGTTTGACCCGGTTGTTTGAACAGATATTTCGGGGCTGTCGCATTCCGTCACAGGGTTATATAAATAGAGGTTCAGACATTCTGCAAAAATGAGAAGAGGAGCTATGAGCTACATAGACATGGCGCATTTAAACTCACCTAGAACTCCTGATATGGATAGCGATGATGACTCGATATATGACGGGCTGGAAATGGCACCAAAAAAACATTGCAGACATACGAGTATAACAAAGTTTCTCCATGACAATACGGATGTCGTGAAAAAGGAGAATATAATGTCCAAAAAGCGGGTATTTAGCTACATCTTTCATAATGCATCCAGAGTCGTGACTCTCTACACAGCAGATACCCTCGGTTTTTTACCGGGGGGATCCGTGTGTGGTGTTTCATGAGAAAGACTGGGTGCTGTTTTACGGCCGTGTCTGGAAGGATCTGAATGACTGCCGGGGGATGCTGTTGTACATCTCTGAGTTTGACGGTGTGGTGCCGAATACCCGGTTCCGTGTGGTCGGAGACCATTCTATGAAGAATGACGACGAATATGTCTACATTTTCTGCTGCAAAGACAAGACAAAGCTCCGTGACCCACCCCGACGCCTTGTGGAAAAGGAAGAACACGACAAACTGTACGAGATGCAGTTTTTGTTCACGTGGCGTGATCTGGATCTGCTGAGTGGCTTTTTCTCGGCGATAAACAAGATGTTCAATTGGTGCAACATACATGATGGTTACAAGAAAATTAAAGTGGCCCTGTTCCACCCAGAGAGATGCCCCCGCAGCGACATGTACGAACTGCCGGCCCCGCCCATTCACTACAGCCATCAAAAGAGCGGGTAAGTCTAACCCACCAACACTTCTCATTTATAAGCCATGGCTCGAGACATGTCTCCACAGCAGATGCACTGCTTCATCAACTCATACAAATGCGATCTCGATCATCCTGATGATAATGCTACGGATCATGTTCTAACAGAAAACACTTCTGCAACGGACACTTCGAAAGAATGGTTGGATAAATTCTGCACAGAGCTCGGATACCGCAACCTCTCCTTCCTGACGGAACTCTGCGCCGACAAACCTTTCGCTACTAAACAGGATTTTGACGTGACAGACGGCTGCTTTACCGATATCGGATTCAAGACCGTGAAAGCCACGATCGCAGCGCTGCTGCAGCACATCATCAGCAACAAGTTGAAGGAAGACTGTGAGGGCTGTGCCATTGATCACCCCAGCCAGCTCCAACACTCCTGCCTGTTTGAACCACCTACATTTTTCTTCGATACTCACTTTGACGAACTGACCCGCAAGCTGTTTAAACCCAGCCTTCGCTGCGCTATCGCTCACGCGCTACAACGCTGCGGACTAAAGTCGCACCCTCAACGGATTCAAGGAACAACCGGAGCTATTCTGCATGAATTAAAAGAAGAGCCGTACATCGGCAGCAGGCTGCAAGCAATCAGGGACGAGCTTGTGGACGAATCGTGCAAGAAAGCAGTCTACGACGCGGTCGATATCTGGTCGGGTAAACCCCTTACGGATGGAGAGTAACCAAGAAACCGTCAGCAGCACCACCGACACTAACAACATGGGTCTGGTATATAGCCTAAAAGATTTTATGGGAAATATGTTCAAAGAACATTACAGAAGAGAACTCGAGAGATTGCTGGAAGAAGTGATCATATTTTCAAATTCTGATGATGAAGAAGAAGAAGATGATGATGATGATGAAGATAAGCGTGTAAAGAATCTCAAGAAAGTAATGAAAAATGCTCGAGGAGTGATATGTACATGGGGTAAAATGATCACCGAATGTGCCAATAACGATGAACCGCTTTCTGTTTTAAGAAATGTTCTGGATATAGTGTGTGAAGCAGAGTTGCGTTTTGCCGACATCACATGTATCTGTGCCTTTGTAACTGATGTTTGTGAGGAGTTGGTGTTAAAAGATGCTGATTTCGATGTAAATCCTTTTATTGAAACAGCGGTTGATCATTTCTTAGATTGTGATTTAAAGACATGTCATGAATTTCTTTTCTGGTTAGAGTGTATCTAACAAAATTTTACTCTTCATACTCTGCATGTAATACCTTGTCTTTCTTATTTTATTGTCTTATTACTCGGAGATAGCTATCATATATCCTATCATGTATATTTTCTTGTTTTATTACTTTGAGATAGTTGTCATTATCATATATCCTATCATATATCCTGTAACGATTTTTTAATAAAAAGTTTAACGCATACCAGCCTTTGTCTTATTCTTTTGCAAAAGGTTGAGCCGATAACATGGCAGAGCTCATGAAAGATGCTTATTATACACCTTCCAACCCCGGATCATTAGGGGGGAAAAAACGCCTAAAAGACGCTGTCTTTAAGGATAGTGGCGTCCGTCTAAGCGATAAAGAGGTTTCAGATTGGCTTGCCGGTGAGGACGCTTACACATTACACAGAACCGCGCCTGTGAAATACAAACGCAATAGAGTTGTGGTTTATGGTATCGACGCGCAGTTCCAAGCGGATCTCGTTGATATGACTGCGTATTCCAAGGATAATGATAATAATAAATATTTGTTGACTTGCATCGATGTATTTAGCAAGTATGCGTGGTGTCGTGTACTAAAGAATAAAAGCGGTGCAGAGGTCACTAAGGCGTTTGAGTCTATACTCAAAGAGCGACGTGTACCGCAGAAATTACAGACTGATCAGGGGACGGAATTTTTTAACAAGCGTTTTCAAGACTTAATGAAAAAGCATAACATCACTCATTTCGCAACGGCTACGGATTTGAAAGCTAGCGTCGTGGAGCGTTTTAATCGAACATTAAAAAGTCGTATGTGGAGATTTTTAACGGCCACAAACTCCCACCGGTACATAGATGTTTTACAAGATATTATGGAGGGGTACAACAGCAGTTATCACCGGAGTATTAGGATGCGACCTTTGGACGTCAACAAAGAAAATGAGGCGAGTGTGTTTCAAAACTTGTACGGTGATATAAAGAAGAATGAAAAGGTTTTATTTAAATATAAAGTCGGAGATCTTGTTAGGATCTCTAAAGTGAGAGGGCCATTCGCCAAAGGGTATGAGCAGAACTACACGGAGGAATTTTTCACAATATCCGCATGCATTCCTCGTCAACCACCTGTCTACAGACTATCTGATTACGACGGTGAGATCATCGACGGAGTTTTTTATGAAAAAGAGCTACAAAAGATCATTGTGAGCAAAAACAAGTCGTTTAAGGTGGAAAAGGTTTTAGGGGAGAAAAAACAGGGGAGGTGTACGCTCGTTTTAGTGAAATGGTTAGGATGGCCATCGAAATTTAATAGCTATATTGACAAAAAAACTCTGGTGGATTTGCAAAAGCCTTAAAACGTGTAAACTCATTACGGATCGGTTCATTCATGTAAAGGCTACTATCATGGAAGATCAAGGTTTCTATGTTACGTTGCCGTGCAACGCATCTTTGGACGTCTATCCTGAAAACCGTATATCTAGTTACAGAACGAGGCTATCTACAACCATCAACTTGAAAGGAAAATGGGATGTTGCGCTTGCTGAAATTGAATATCCTAAAAGTTGGTACACCTTAAGTGATAAGGATGGGGGTTTCACGCTTTACAAGGCCCCACTCCCGACGGAAAAGGAAGGAGATAAACCGGGGGAAAAGAAAAAGATTAGAAAGATATCGGGGGCTACTGTAAGGAAGGAATTAAAAATAAATGGTGGATACTACGCGACCATTTACGATGTAATCCTTGAGGTAAATAAGGTTCTTGCAAAGAACGGAGAACTGCGTTATGATGAATTGAGAAACAAGGTGTATCTAGTGGCAATACGTAACAAAGCGGTAGGGTTCTATGGAAAACTCGCCACTATTTTAGGGGTGAAGCCGGATGATCCTCTCGGACGTGCGGACTACCATGCTGAAGCTGATTTTACAACGAGTGTTAATACATACGCCCCTTATCAGGCTGATATTAACGCGGGTCTCTATACGATCTACGTTTACACAGACATTATCCAATATCAGGCCGTCGGGGATTCGCACGTCCCCCTTTTGAGATGCGTACATATATCGGGTGAAAACAAGGAAACGGTTAGTGTTAGATACGACAAACCTCATTACGTACCGGTCAACAAGGAGCTCATCACGGACATTGTCGTGGAATTGAAGGACGATCATAACTGCGAAATACCATTTTCTTACAGAAAAGTTGTTGTAAAACTTCACTTTAAACCGTCGAAACATTCTATTCTTTAAAATGAATTATTATAACCCCCGTGAGATGAACGCTGCAGAATATGTCAATTATTACTGAAATCAGGCTGGCGGAGGTCTGCCAGGATACGCAGGGGGCGGAGTTATGTATGGGGCCGGTCTTGGTGGATTGTTCAGAGGTTTGTTTAGGATGGCCATACCATTTCTCAAAAGAGGGTTCAGCATTGCCAAACCTCACCTAAAATCGGCAGCCAAAAATATAGTGACAGACGTAGTCTCGAACGCTCTGTCGAGATCAAATAACGACGACTCTAAACCGCAAGGCGGATCAGGCTTGATGGTAATGGCACGAAAGAGTCTATCTAAACCTCCGGGTATAAGGAGGCGTGGTCGTACCGTGACAAAAAAGAAGAAAACAGCCCGTTCCTTCAAGAAGTTAGCAGTCGGTAGTAGAAAGCGTAAGAAGTCTGTGAAGCGTAACGTATCAGTTAAGCGAACCATTTTCTAACATGGCCTTACTACACCGCATGTCAGGCGAGTGCATCAAGTCTGAATTGGACCTATTCACGGTCCCGCTAACGCAAACTGTTATTGAGAAAAACAGCTATTTAGAAGTTCCTCCATTATCGGCTATATCGGACTCTGCTCCGTTGGAGTTTTTTATCGCCGGAACCGGCGAGGATTATTTGGACCTAAATAACACCTTGGTGTATCTACGGCTTAAAATCATAGCCCCTGATGGCAGCGACCTAGCGGACGACGCAAAGGTCGGTCTAATAAATTACCCCAGAGCAACTATATTTTCGCAAGTCGACGTCAGTCTTGGTGATCGGCTGATATCTCAGAGTTCGAGTACCTATCCATACCGGGCCATAATCGAGAGCCTCATTAATTACGGTAAAGATGCGCTGGAATCACTCTTCTCCGCGTGGCTGTTTTACAAAGATACAGCCGGTCAGATGGACGTGGCGGATCCCGCGGGCACTAACGCCGGCTTGACAAAAAGAGCTCGATACACAAGCGAAAGCAAGACTGTCGAGCTACTTACGCCGATTCACAGCGACATTTTCTTTCAAGAAAAATTAATGCTGAAGGGCGTTGACATTAAAATTCGCATGATCAGAGGCAAGGATGAATTCTGTCTGATGAAAACTGGTGACCCCGCTTACAAATTAAAAATCATGACTGCGTCACTGTTTGTCAAGAAAGTGTCCGTATCACCATCCGTTAGACTAGGACACGCGCAGGCCTTACTCGGGGTTACGGCCAAGTACCCTATAGACAGGGTATGCCTAAAAAATTTCTCCATACCGGCCGGCAGCCGTGTTTCAAATCAAGAAAATTTGTTTTTAGGAACACTGCCAAAATCTTTAGTTCTGGCTATGGTTGATAACGATTCATTCACTGGAAACTATGGGAAAAACCCTACTATTGAAATGAATACGGATCCGGCCCACATGCCGGGCGAACACTGGACCGCTGTTTATTTGGATGAGGACGGACCTAGTTGTTTTTTCGATAGTTATGGCAACCCTCCGGACAGTGATCTCTTTCCACCCACCATCAAAACATTTCTAACAACCAACTCCGCTACCACCCTATATTCAGCCAGACGAGTCCAAGATTTTACATCGGATGCGTGCGGACAGCACTGCGTGTTTTTTCTGTACCACATGGCCAGAGGTGTCGACTATGACAATGTGCTGAGGCTCTACAGCGACGATTATATTAAAAATGATAAAATGGTCAGGCTCTTTGTGAAAAGATTAAGGCCGAATGTTTGTAATGAAAAATTAAGTCTGTGTATTCAATGTGTACAATCTTGTAATACTTCTACAGACTGTGGTTGATTGATCAAATTAACAATGTGATTGTTTAGTATATAAACGAATAAAAACGCTTAAACGGGGATCTTTCTCTTGTCTTTTATTTTACATGCAAACATCCGGTACATGAACAGTGCATTTAGTTATTCCAATATTAACAAAATAAAGAAACCTTAAAATTCTAACCACTGTCCACGATCGAAAGAATGCGACTTAAACGATGAATCCTCTGATCGCGGAGACGATGAGTGGGGGAATTTTTTCTTTTTTGGCTTTATAGCTTGGGGACCATACTCAGTGCCGTCGGCGCGTGGTTTACTCTTTAAAGAATCCTTTGTCTAACATGATGATTCGGCACTGTAGAAAATGGAATGTTTAATTCCCCAAATGCTTGTAGAAACTTGGTCCATCCTACGGGTCTTTGGTCATCCCGTACCTTGTGCGGAGCAGTGATATTTTTTATCAAATCAAACATGTGTGACCCCGGTATAACTTTACCCTTGAACACAAACTCCCCCGACTCGTTCCAATCGCTGATCTCTTTAGCTTTAGACATTTTGTCTAATATGTAGCGTGTATTTTTCGCGCTCCTTGATGGTACATTCTTCAGAACTTCGGTAGCGACATCTTCCACATTGCCGTTGTGGCCATCGTCGGTAGGACCGTGGTCGTCTTTATGGGTGGGCTCGGAATGAGGTAGTGAAAGGGTTAAAACGCTACTCTCACGATTGCCTTGTTTAACGAGTGCCAAAAACCTGCTCAGGGTGTTTGTATAGAGTTTGGCTTTTTCGTATTGATTCAAATCAGACCTCTGTAGAATACTTCTTATGGTTGTATCCAGATCGTTCTCAACGGTCTGTTGAATATTCTCACGAACATTTTCATTTCTCAGCTTTTCCAGTTGGTGTTGAGGCACTAAATACATCTTCTCGGCGTATTCCATCGTCAGCCCTGTCTAGACGCTATTAAGCTTGAAATAAAGGGCACAGCGACACTCAGGAGAGGTAAAAGAAAACCGCCAGTCTGGTTGAAAACGCGCTTCTTGGCAGATATACCAATTTTTTTATTGGTAACAAATTTAATTTCCGATTTCCTCCTCTTCAGTTTTTCGTACTGCTGACGGTTGATAGGAATCGTGCCATAGAGTATGTTAAGAGCGACTTCGCACAATGTTAAAATGAGTTCGTCGGATGCCGATTGTAAAATAAGACGGTGTTGTTTAGGCGTCGATTTATGTAGCAATTTTAATAGCGGGAGATGTTTACAAAGTCTGGCCGACATAGCGACTGTCACGTCCTTCGTTTTTTCTGGAGATAAACCACTTGGTGGTTGGAAAGCAACCCCGTTCTGAGGCGAAATTGTTCAGGAGTTTTTGCTTTATAGTCTATCATTAGATAGCCGAAAGGTTGACTCGTAGCATCTTGATAACGCTCCATGAAGTATTTGGCGTTTCCGGGGTACATCTGCTGTCCTAGCACAACCACTTGATTGACATCCCGCGGGTTTTTAAACAGAATTAAGTAATTTGTGTTTAAGCTAATGGTCCTGCTGGATTTACCTTGGACAAATAAGTTTTGAGTGATGTATATAACGCTGAGATTGCGGTGGTGCACAAATTGCGTAAAGGCCTTTTCGACAGACTTGTTCCCGCAGGCCACTCCCATCAAATCATCCAAAATGAGTAGGTTGGTTTTACTGACAGGTAGTAAATCATCATCATCCAGACACGGGGGAATTCCTTCCACAAATTTAATGTCATACAATTTAAGTAATTCATCGTACAATGGTTGCCAGCAATCATACAAAAAAACAATGTTTTCAATTTTTTTAGAAATCAAATTCATGCCATTTTCCAACAGTTTTTTTACAAAATAACTCTTCCCTGAATTTGAAGGGCCACTTATCACACAACTGAATGGGAACTGAAGTCTGAAATCAAAATCAGAAACATCCCGGGACCCTCTGTGCATCGTAGGTTCAGTAGCCATAAGGAAGGGTGGTGAAGTCGGACAGAAGTCTGCGCTTATTATACACCACCTTAAACCTTTTAACGACTGACTTGTTATGCAAAGTGAGCGTCTTTTTATTCCTCACAATGTTTTCAGTGTGAGCCAGGATGTATTGCGTATCATCAGACAAAGTCACATAACCGTCAACCAGACCGATAAGGCTATCCGGACAGATGGCTTGGAAATTTTTAGTGTTCAATGTTATACCCTTAGCTTTCATGCACACTTTACCTTTGGCCGTGCGATAACCGTAAGATTTTGGGCCGCTGGAGCAAAACTCTGTGATATAATCACCGTCATCTATCTCATTTGTCAGCTCCCCCAAATAATCACCCAGAGGTGGCTCCCAGTCACCGTCCCTAGACACAAAAATGACACTGTCTGTGTCGGAGTACAAGAGACGGTCGCCTAGTTTGTCCATGAGTTGGTACAATTCCAACCGAGCGTGCGCAGTTGTAAACGCACCTACAAATACATTAATGTCACGAGTCTCAACAACGTCTCCCTTTTTAGGACGATGTTGGACAAGCGCTACGTCGTCCGAGACAAAAGTGAAATATGTCCCCCAAAGGCTGTTTAACAGTAATTTGTTGATGGCCCTCTGTGCGGGGTTATGATTGATATTCAGGATCAAGTTGTATCCCCTCTTTTTCAAAATAACTCTGAATGTAAGTCTCTTTGTCACTGTCTGTGACAACGTTTGACGGGTACCCCGATGCTTGTTGTTTCAACTGCAAAAACGTCTTTACGTATTCGCTAAACAATGTGTCTGATTGTTGCGGAAAGTGCCATACCTCATCTATTTTCGCGACGACGTACCCCTTCTCGATGGCTTTTAAAAGTTCGATACTTACCCAACACCCCTCGAGCGCCCTCTCCTCGTCGTTGTGGTCGCAGTTTGTTGTTTGGTTTTGATCGCAAGCGCATGTGCGACATAACGGGAACATCAGTTTACCGTTGCATCTGTAAGGGAGAACAGGATGCAATAATTTGCGCGGAGGGTAGACGGTAGCTTTTATTAAACCGTAATAATTTTCGATAGGTTCAAAATCTTTGAAAATGATTTGAGGATGACCGATCGGATAGCTTTTTCTAGCCTGACAAAACGGGTATAAACTGGTAAAATCCAAGTAACTTATTTTCTCAGTTTCGCACGTTTTGTGGTAGAGTTTATATGCGTTCGTACGTCCGCCGAACAACGCCTCTCGCGGCTTCAACCTCTCTGGGGCGGAATAAGTGCTCATAAATTCCATCACAGCAGGGTCAGTCTTTTTCATCCTGTCCCATTCGCATTCCCAGATCACTTCCATCTGTAAACCGTATGCGTTCTGCAAAATTTCAACCTTGTCGTCAAACTGTCTCCAGAGAACCCCATAGGTTACACCCGACAGGGGGTGTCTCTGATGAGGTTCAAAGCGACACGAATGTCCATGGTAAAAACATCCGTTGTATTCCAACCCATGCCTAGTCCCATTTTGCTCAAAGTAGCCGTCTAAAAAATAACGACCGACCGACACTTCGCCGTGGTTTAAAGCGTGATGAATGTCGACGTTTCGAGTCTTTTTTACAAACTCTAACCATTCGATCGATGCGCTCGAGTACGTCTTACTCTGTTGAACGTATGCATTGTTATGCGTCAGAGCCAGCGTATCTTTTTCGAGATAGTGTGTTTTGAAGACTCCCATACTACAGCTTGCTAACGTCGTGAATCCGAATGGATCGAGCTTGGTGCACTCTATGAATGCCTCGCGGTATTTCATACACCCTTCGCGCAGCAAAACGACGTCATTCACGCCATAAACGTACAACTCGTTCTTAAAGTTAAACACTTTATCAGCAGTTGTGCCGTACCACGCGTCAAACTTTGCCTGATCCTTATCGGACATGTTATCGTAGTTGTAGTACTTCTTGTCAGGGTAGGGGCCGACATAACTCTCATTTTCGACTCTGTTGAAAAGATGTGGGAAGTAGCCTTTTTCTACGGTGCTCAGGTTTAACGCAGAAGGCATCTTTGAGAGGGCCATTGGGATAAATGCATAGCTGTCAATATACCGCTGGTCAAAAGCGTCATCATACATGAAGATTAATTTACATCCCTGCATTATGACGTCGAGCTTAAGACCCGCTTTGCAAAAATACTCCAGAATTAGAAAGGAGTCGAATCTAGACGCGTAATGGGCAATGAAACAGTACCCTTTATATCTGGGTTGCCTGAATCGGGTGATTAGCTTCGCGATGCAGTCGACGCCTTCGGCTACAAATCTCTTTCCGTTAAAAGTGATTGCGCAAACAAAATTGGCGACGTGTTTCCCATTTTCATAACGAGTTTCGAAATCGTAGAAAATGTAATTTGTGGAGGTTGGGTGTAAGAGGCTGTATGAAACAGTTATGTACACCGAGAGGTTGAAGAACTTCGTGACAATGTACACATCGATGAGGGGCGCATTCGTGCGGTTTTCTAGCAACAGTGTATCGCCTGTTGCATAGTTTGCAATATTTTATAACATCGCACGGAGGATTACCTCCATCTGGGGTAGGTTTTTTATGCATCTCGTAGCAGTAAGCGGAGTTACAGAAACGCAGGCAATCGGGACAGTGCACCGTTTTTTTAGGGAATCTGTGACATTCGGGGTCATGACACACGTTACATACGTAGTTACAATGATGATCTCTGCGATTTGTGTAACCTTTATAACAAAATTCACACACGTAATCAGCGCCTATGAATGCCGTCAAATTCAGTATCATGTAGTAATGAGCGTCATGCAGATAGAGGCAAACTGTTTTAGGATGAGGTTTATCCTGATTTTTGAATGTTTCTATCGTACCGGCGGTCGGTCTGTAAAAAACAACGATTTTGATACCTAACAGGGTTTCGAACGTCGCTATGTTGTCCAGTCCAATTTTATTGTGGATGGAGAACCCCGCATTGTTGTGGATAATGGTCGCCATTCTTTCTAGTTCGCTCTCGGGTAACTGGGGATTGAGAAAATGAGCGAGACAGATGGAGAAACATAGATTATTCGAGATGTTTAACGGGCAGAATAACGACATTTTTTTACGCTTAATCACCTCGTGACAAGCCAAATCGGTGAGTTTGCGACGTACCCGACCACCGCCTTGTCTGTTAATGGCTATGTTCGCATCAATCTCGACCGAGTCATCTGTCAATATCTGGTCGTCACTCTGTAAAACTTTTTCAAATTGATCCAGAAACATACCGACGTCATAATTACTCCCTGATGTTAAAACAGTATTAATGGGAGTTCTCAAAGAAGGAGCGGACATGGATAAATTGATAACACACCCGTCTCCACCAATATCTCGCGCAAACGTCACTATATCGCTGAAGGTATTGTGTAAAAAATTATGATATGAGGCCAAATCATTAGAGTTGATTTCTCTCAGATTCATCGTCCTATGCAATTGTACGCTGTTGAAGCGTGGTCTTGGTAAAACATGATATCCGTTTACGGAACCACCGTGTCTAATCAGTGCGTCAATGTCGGGACGTTGTGTCTGAGGTCTATCGGTAATACTACTGGACGGGAGTTCAACAGCCTGATTACCTGTTGGGCGAGCTGAGTTGTCAGACGTTGGCTGATCAGAATTTTCGGTACCGGTAGGGGTAGCATCACCGATAGATGATGGAGGGATATTGCTGCCGCTATCTGTGGAGAGTGTAGGATCATTACATTTTGAGCCATTATTTAGACCAGCACCATCTTGTACGTTGGGTATGGAGTTGTCATTTAATAAACTCTGTAATCGATCACACAGGTCAACGGTGTGTGATTGTGCTACAAACATTTCTAAATCATCCAAATTATAAGAACGTTGTAACGAAACATCATTTAAAGACATTTCTACAGATTCTGGATACATATTTAACATCTGTCGTAATCTATCACACCTTTGGTCAGAGTTATCAGTATGCAAGTCAAGCTCACGCTGTAACAGCTCTGTGAGAGAATGGTCTGGTTGACAGGAATGCATTTTGTCTCCACAAAAACATTTCTCATCGGCCATTTTAATATTTATTTTGTTCAAAAACAGTAATGGTATCAAAACGGTTTGCTACAAAATATAAAAACATTCAGACGGAAATTTTAAAATTCATAACAGGTGAAAGAATATACAAATCATAGTGTAATAAAACAGACAAACATTCAATTGTGAAAATGTCTGAGCTCTTGTACATCTCTGTGAGTTGCACATAGAAGATCCACCATCAGTCTTTTCTCTCTCAGATTTTCATTACCGTTAGATAGTACACACCCGAACCCTCTCTCATTCATTGTCATCTGCTCATTTAAAAGGCGGATAATATCATCCAAACGGGTTTCAATTCCATCCATACGCGTGTGTATTGCCAGCACTTCGGTAAGGGTATGATTGAGCATTGCTTCAATGCGCTCACTGCGCTGGTGACCTCGAGATGAACTATTGCTCGAAGCCACTGACACGTTGCCGTCTTCTCCTTCTTCTTCTTGATCTTCTTGGTCTTGTTCTTGTTCATGTGTGTGTTCGTGTGCAGGTTCTTGGTCTTGTTCTACTGGTTCTTCTTGTGATGGATACGGGGTTTGGCCGCCTCTCGTTGGTGCGTCATCTTCGCTTGCCCATGACGCCTGGTCCCAAGCATTTAGCTGTGAATCAGACCATCTTAGTACACTCGCCGACGTTTGTCTTTCTGTAAAAAATAGCAGATAACGTCAAGATTTTCACCTATACTTCATATTTTCAGGATTATTTCAGTCAATGAACCTAAAATAATGAATAATGTTCTTTACCGTCATTTACCGTGGGTATATGTATCCTCATAGGGGTGACGACACCAATGATTCTTTTCTTTGCGGGTGGTTCGTAGTCATCACCCTGAAGATCTTCATCTGAAGTAAGGTCTATTGTGTCTGCGTTAGATATTAGAACGTCATTGTTTCTTGATGACGGCGTTATAGGCGGGGTACCATTTCTTAATATGATCTCACTGGGGGTGGCGCCCTGGTCCTGCCTTTCGGCCCCTCCTTGCTCTTGTGTGAGATCTATAAAGCCTGGTTGTGTGACTAGCTGGATTAATTCTAAATTAAAACAAAACATATTATCACATATTTCAATTACTTTCAAAATAGATATGAAAATTTGAAATGCTGATTTGACATAAACATTACTAAAACCATATCACATGAGAGCATATATTTACCATTGTATGAGGTTTCTGCAACAAATGCCTGGTCTGATACTGCAAATAAGACAAATGACAATTGTAATTTTTATGATTTACATATTACGTGAGAACATGTATTTACCCGGGTCTGCGCCGCCTATGTTAAATGTTGGTGTTGTTACTGTAAAATAAGACAGATGACATTTGTAATTTTGTAATTTACATGAACAGAAGTAAAAGTAAAAATGATAATGTTTACTCACAAAAGTCAATTGAATCAAAAGCATTCAGTTCGATGTTTGAACCTACGGGGCAAATAGACCTGTTAAAATGGTTGATTCAATGTCAGACTAATTTCACATATTTATGCATATTATTATTATTATTAAGAACTAGCACAACATATGCAGAAATGCCTGTATTTAGCATCCAAACCAGAATTGCATCTACTGGTAAACAAGCAAAATGGCACCATCTTGTGGTCAAAAAAGGGAATAGCATGTAAACAATTGTATCTACTGGTAAACAAGCAAAATAGCAAAAATGGCTCCATCTTGTAGCCAAAAAGTGAATAGCACTCCCGAAAACATTAAACATTTACATATCATGTTAAAGCATGTACAGTAATCCAAAATACAATATAATATGTTTACTTTTAAAAAATGTACCAAGAAATACCAAGAACACAGCACATGCAGAAATGCCTGTATTTAGCATCCAAACCAGAATTAAATTTACTGGTAAACAAGCAAAATAGCAAAATGGCACCATCTTGTGGTCAAAAAAGGGAATAGCACTCCCGAAAACATTAAACATTTACATTACGTTTAAAACATTTGTGTAAAATCACATCAAACACCACTATTTATGTTTGAATCGTACTAAAACCGTAACAGAAACTGATCAGAACCAAAAATCATTACTTAAAACCAAGTTGATAACGGCATAACCCGGAACAGGAAAACGGCATTGACCGTAAATAAAAGTCTGCGCATGCAGTTATGTTTTAATTATTTGATCATGATATATTTGTAATGTAGAAAAATACAATCACGATATATTGAGGACAAAAGTAAAACATTGCTTTTTTTGAAAATCCTATATCGCAACAACTTCGTAGCAATTTCAACACATCAAGACAGCAAAATTAAAAGAAATATTCTTACCTCATGACATTTTCTTCTGGACAACGAAGTAGCTTCTGGAAGACTTCTGGCAGAGTTTCAATAAAGATGTGAAAAGACTGTGAAAGTCGGACTCGGATGACCCGCTTTTAACCCCAGCTGGGGCTGTAGGGGTGAGCGACCCCGTGTTGCGTCACGAAATTACTCAAATAATGAAAACATTTGACAGAGTTTTTCATATAACTATAAACAAGCATATATATATATATATATATATATATATATATATATATATATATATATAAGATAGATAGATAGATATTACCAAATTCAAAATTCAAAATTACAAATAACTTATAATTGTGATTGCTTATAGTATTATAATTTACTGTTTTTATATAATGGCAGATCCGTTGGGAGATTGATCACAGAGCCTATATATATATATATATATATATATATATATATATATATATATATATATATATATATATATATATATATATATATATTGTTAAAAAATAGATCAGATTATACCTAACATTACGTTTCGCTCAGACTGGCCTTTTCATCAGTGTCCAAAAGATGGCGCCAGAGGTCCGTGCAAAACTCTCTTGGTAGACCACCTGGGTTCACGCGTCTCTTGTGAGAACAGCGCTATGTAAATATCTCAGCGGTGTTAAACAGTTGTCTATTGTATTGGGATGTTTGTGGTAACAAACCATAAACATTTTCGGCATCCTTAAACAGACAACCATTGTATTGGGATTATTGTTCTAAAAAGCCATAAACATTTTGGGCATCCTTAAATAGTCACTAATTGTATTGGGATGAATATGAGGTGGTCTATTGGAACGATGTGTTATCCTGTTCTGTGAAAAGGTTTTTACACCATGTGTGTGTGTGTGTGTGTGTGTGTGTGTGTGTGTGTGTGTGTGTGAGAGAGAGAGAGCGAGAGAGAGAGAGAGAGAAGCGGATTATAAGTATTAAAACTTCATGATGTTTAAAGGAATTACATTTCCTGATCCCTGGAAATGTAAGATATTATTATTTTCATCCAGCTAAAACTATATTATTATTTAGTAAGATGTGTAAGATATTTTTTATATTTTCATCTAGCTAAAACTATATTATTTAGTAAGATGTTTGATTATTATTATTCAGTGTAATGTGTGTAAATCTCATCCTAATGTTCATCCCTAATAGGGTATGTCCAACACATAGAGACTTTATATCTGGAATCATTTTAAATCAAATCACTCAATATTCCTAGCTCATTTTTAAACATACAGAGATTTATTTTAAGCATCACCCTTATAGGAAGATTTATTAAAACTTTAAAGATTTTTAAGAACATATTTAAACATTTTGAACATTTTCTCTGGAAAAGGTAACAGACTAAGTGTCCCATAGAATGCAGCATGGCCCATTGTTGTCACTGCCTGGCTGGGTGTGAGCTGCTCACTTGGAAAGACAGAGAGAGAGTGGGAGAGGGATTGGATTGTTCCAATGTTGTTCATTATTCAGTTTAATATATTATATAAATATATTTTCATTTATTTTAAATAGATCTGTATTACGTGTGTGACGAGAAAGAGAGAAAGAGAGAGAGAGAGAGAGAGAGAGAGAGTGCGTATATTGCATTGACCCTATTGGTAAAATATTATTTTTTCTCATTGAGACGAAGAGGATGTCCACATACAAAAGCCCCTGTGACGGAATGCGACAGCCCCGAAATATCTGTTCAAACAACCGGGTCAAACGATCATTCACTCCCGGAGGTCACGGGTCAACATCCAGATGGACAAACACAAACAACATTACATTCATCCTAATATCCGAAGGTCACAGGTCAACAGCCAGATGGACAAACACAAATAACATTACATTCATCCTAATATCCGGAGGTCATAGGTCAATGACATTGGGGTCAAAGGTTGTGTTGACACTGCTGGACACTCAAGGTCATGTGGGGGAGGGGGGATGACATGGGTGGTCCGGAAGGGTGTGGTACCGGAAGCAATAAATCACTTTTTGACACATGCCCCAGGGTAAGCACTACTTAAACCAAATCCAACACTTGTAAACAATGCTTAGGTGCCTGCATATAAATAATATCACAATAATCCAACACTGACAAAAAAGTAACTGCTACCAATCTCTTTCTTGCTTCAAAAGAAAGACATGACTTGACTCTAAAAAAAGGCCCAGTACCCTTTCGAAAGGGAACTCTACACTGCATTTGAAATGCATATGGGGAACGTCATCACATGAACTGGTGTCTGAAAGCAATTATCAAATCTCAGCAATCCTATTGGCTGGTGACAGCCTATGATGCCATTAAAGACACGACCCAGAAGTATAAAAAGAATGCCTAGAGAAGCAGTCAGTATCTTTTTGTCTTCAAGGACTGTTTTGTCTGATTGCGATTGCTTCAAATCTGGTAAGAGAATTTACTATGTCTGACAAACGTTTCAGGAAGTGTGTGGATCTGTGTCCCAGGTTTCTGACACCCGGTGGCACACACAATCTGTGTGTTATCTGTCTGGGGAAGGAGCATGCACGGACAGTGCTTGAGGGTGCTGTCTGTGTGAATTGTGAGTGTCTGCCTATTAGGACGTTCCGCTCTCGTCTGGCCCTCTTCTCGAGGGGAGAGGAGCCAGAATCTGTGCCTGGTGGTTCTGGCCCCGCCCGCGCTGAGACAGAGCGGCGGCTGAAATCATGGGGTTCTCAGGTGGAGCTCGCGGAGGAGTTTGAGAGAGGTGTAAATCTCTCTCAACCCTCAGTGGCTGACAAGGGTGAGCTGCTGAATGATGACGATGTCCTTTCATAGACATCATCAGATCCAGCAGTGAGTGCTCTTCTGGCTTCAAGCCCAAGAGAACAGGAGATGGCTGTTGAAGAGGAAGGAGGTGAGCCTGCTGAAACTTCAAAGCCTCCCTGCCCTGCGTATGCGGAGCTGCTTGAAGTTATGGAGCACACTTCTGGCAGGTTGCAGCTGCCTTGGGTGTTGGTTAAGAAAGGGGGGGCACATTCCTTTCTGGCCATAACACAGCAGCCCCCGTGAGCCTTCCATTCCTTCTTCATGTTGAGATCGAGAAGGCATGGAAGAACCCATACTCGGCTTGCATTCACAGGCATCAGCGGGCAAATTTCGCTGATGTTGAGGGATTGAGCCAGCATGGGTATGTGTCCTGCCTTCCAAGCCTCTTAAAGTGACTTTTCGCTTTGAATGGCAGGGCATATGCGGCAGCAGGTCAGGCTGGTGCAGCCTTACACACTATGGTAGTGTTAGAGGCCTACCAGGCTGATTTGCTGAAGGATCTGGATCAGGGGCAGGGTCTGTCCCCTGAGGCGGTAGAAGAGCTACGCCGCACCATGGATTTGGCTCTCTGGGCCACTAAACAAACCGCTGCTTCGATTAGTAGATTGATGGCAGCGATGGTGGCCACGGAGAGACACCTGTGGCTGAACCTGGCTGACATTGGGGAGAAATGGGGCTTTCTTCTCGATGCACCGGTTTTGCCCAGTGAACTTTTAGGTACTTCCTTCGAGGTGGTGGTGGGAAAGTTCAGAGAAGCGAAGGCGCTCTCGGCAGTGCTTAAAACCTGCGCTCAGATTTGATACTGGGCCCAGACAGACAGGAGGTCCTGGTCCATCCCGATTTGAGGACTGAAGACAGGGCCAGAAGTCCAGTGTTGCCTCTCGGGCACCTCCTCCTCCTTGGAGCAAGTCCCAGAGAAGGCGGGACTCCATTTATGTTATAAAGTATTTTGACCTTATGTTTCCTGTACAGTTTTTTCCTGGTCATGTAAGAGAAAAAAAAAGAGAAAGGGGAATTTAGGGCTCTGAAGTTCCATTAGATTGGCTTGAATGATTAATTTTTGGTGTTGGCAAACAAAATGGCCACCTTTACAGCCACCATTGAAGAATGGCATCTACGCTAATATTTGTCTTTCTGTTTATCCCGAGGTTTACCGTAGTCAACCGGATTCGGGGCCGTTTCCAGATGAGACCGAGGACCGGTGCCTTGACACAACCACAACGCAGCCCTGTATCAGCAGAGATCGAGTCGACTAGATCATCCATTGTGAAGACATCATCAACACGACAGCCAGTGCCACAGTTCCTCAACAGACCGTCCATACCGGTGTGATGAATACGATCCTCAACTGGACACGCCCACAACGCAGCCCTGAAGTATCAGCAGAGATCGAGTCAACTGGATCATCCATTGTGAAGGCCTCATCGACATGACAGCCAGTGCCACAGTTCCTCAACAGACCATCCATACCGGCATGATGAATACGATCCTCAACTGGATGGAACTGAAATAAATACTTTGATTGTTGCGATCCTATCAGACTTATGATACCAACCTGATTGTAACAAAGCACTGTGAGAGAAGGAGGAGGAGAAGTGGCGCCCCGACTAAGCCTGGTTTCTCCCAGGGTTTTTTTTTTTCTCCATTTTAACACCTATTTGCCACTTGTTTGCCACCTGATGTCACCTGATGGAGTTTGAGTTCTTTGCCGCTGTCGCCTTTGGCTTGCTTAGTTGGGGACACTTGACATTTGATATTCAATAGTATTCTTGACATTTATTCAACAGTGCTTCTGATCTGCCTGCATTGACACTATTATTTAAGAGCTGCTGTGCAGCCAAATTATGTACCAGTTATCAATGTAAAGCTGCTTTGATACAATCTGCATTGTAAAAAGCGCTATATAAATAAAGGTGACTTGACTTGACTTGAACAGCTAGAGTACCACACTGTGAGACAGTATGCAAGGACACTCTCGATGGTGGAGCGGTAAAAAGTCACCAGCAGATTTCCCTGCAGGTTGGTTTTTCGGAGTAATCTCAGGAAGTGCAACCTCTGCTTGGACTTCTTCACTATGGTCGTTGTGTTGTCAGTGCAGGAGAGGTCCTCGGAGATGGTCGTCCCCAAGAACTTGAAAGTAGAGACCCGCTCTACCTCATCGCCATTAATCCGGAGTGGGACTAAAACATTCATTTTCCTCCTAAAATCAATGACCATTTCCTTGGTTTTCTTGGTGTTCAACTCAAGGTTGTTATTGCTACACCATTTGGACAGTGCCTGGACCTCTTCCCTGTACTTTGATTCATCTCCTCCTGTTATTAGACCAACCACTGTTGTGTCGTATGCAAATTTAATAATAGTGTTGGAGGAGTGGATGGGAGTGCAGTCGTAGGTGTACAGGGAATAAAGGAGTGGACTCAGCACACAGCCCTGTGGGGAGCCGGTGCTAATTGTGATGGTGGAGGAGGAGTAGGAACCAACTCTCACTGTTTGTGGGCGGTTAGTGAGGAAATTCAAAATCCAAGTGCAGGTAGAGAGGGGAAATCCTAGGTGCAACAGTTTACCCACCAGTGTGCCTGGTATGATGGTATTAAATAGTGAACTATAATCAATAAACAGCATTCTAACATAAGTTCCTGGCAGTTCCAGGTGACTCAGTGCGGTGTAAAGGGCTGTGTTAATGGCATCTGCTGTTGACCTATTCGCTCTGTATGCAAACTGATGGGGGTCAAAACTGTGAGGGAGGCTGGCCTTGATGTTCTCAGCAATCAGTTTTTCAAAGAATTTCATGACCACTGAAGTGAGGGCTACTGGCCTGTAGTCATTAAGACTACTGACTATGGTTTTTTTGGGAACAGGGACAATTGTGGCAGACTTTAGGCAAGTGGGGATGGAGTCTTGTGTAAGGGAGATGTTAAAAATCTTTGTATAGACCCCTTAAAGTTGGTCTGCACAGGCCTTCAGTACTTTGCCGAGTACTCCATCTGGTCCAGCGGCCTTGTTTGGGTTCACTGCCGCCAGCACACTTCTCACTTGGTGTTCTTGTAGCGTGAGAGTGTGCAGCGTGGTAGAGGGTGAAGGCATTGTGACTGGATGCGATGTTGTTGTCTCAAACCAGGCAAAGAAACGGTTCAGCTCCTCTGCCAGTTCAGCGTCGCCTCCGACAGCCACAGGTGGTCTGCTCTTGTAGTTGGTGAGATGTTGTAGTCCCTGCCATACCTGCTGTGGGTTGTTCTGTTTTAGATGGTCCTCTATTTTCCTCCTGTAGTTCTCTTTTGCTGCCGTAATGCCTCTCTTCAGGTCAGCCCTCGCTGCGCTGTACTGGGCCTTGTCCCCAGACCTGAAAGCAGAGTTACGTGCTCTGAGCAGAGACTGTACTTCTCTGTTCATCCAGGGTTTGTTATTGGGGTGGACCTGAATGCGTTTGCTAACAGTCACATTTTCTGTACAGGTCCTAATGTAACACAGCACAGTCTCTGTATATTTCTCCAGGTCCTGTGACTCAAAAATACTCCACTCTGTGTGTGCAAAACAGTCCTGAAGCTGAGTGAGTGCATCTGCTGGCCAGGTTCTTATTGTCTTCTTTTCTGGCTTAGTTTGTCTTATCAGCAGGATATATGCTGAGAGTAAGAGCAGTGTGAGATGGTCAGACAGGCCCAGATGTGACATGGGCACTGCTCTATAAGCATGTTTAGGGTTGGAATAAATACATACACACTGTACATACTGTACGAATTTATGGAGCACAGTCCTTAAACACACTTGGTTAAAATGCAACTATATGCACTCCTTCAGGATAAGCCTGTTGCTGTTTGTTCATCAAGTCATGCAACAGCGTGAGAGCTATACTAGCGTTAGCCTCTGGTGGTATGTACACAGCAGTAATAAGCACAACCGAAAACTCTCGCGGCAAATAATAGGTTGACGTACATACACAGACCCCCCCCCCCCCCTCTGTTCTTACCGGAGTCTCTGTTCCTGTCAAATCAATGCATGGAGCGCTCTGGTAGCTGTACCGTTGTATCCGGGATCAGTGGGTGTAGCCAAGTCTCAGTTATTATCATCATACAACAGTCGCGGATGGTAGAATTCCCAGTAATAAGCAGATCCAGTTCGTCCATTTTGTGCACGACCGATCTAGCATTGGTGAGAAAGATGCTTGGTACTGGTGGCTTGTGCGGTCGCTTTTTCAGTCAGGCCAGTAGGCCTCCCCGGCAGACCCTCTTATGCAGTCTCTCCTGACGCTGCCTGTGTCGCCTCCCCGGCCATGAAAACAATCCAAGCAGATCCCGGTGGCCTCTATATGTCCTGCGAGATGTTATGAGCATGATGAAATGAGCTCGTAACATTAATCTGACACCGTAGTCCGATATTAAGACTATATGCGTGTCTTGCTTGAGAACATGTCTTCACACACACTACACACACCGCATACACAATCAAACAGCACCATATCAGAGAGCCAAAAGCTGATGCATCTGTGCGCACCGCCATCTTTATCTGATGCCACACAGTGGTAAACATGGCCTTGTCCCAGCTTTTTTGAGATGTGTTGATCAATGTTCCCTCTATTTTTTTTTCTCACTGAGCAAAACTTTTCTCTGTTGAGCGCACATTTTGTCCACCTGAGCAAAAACATTTACTTTATATCAGACCTGTACAATGAACATAAACAAACACACACAAAAAATGGTTTTATCATGCAACTGTAACATTTAACTTTAATGTGCCGTTTCTATTTTATTTGACCCTTGATGTAACTTAGTGATTTATTAAATAATATGTTTGAAAACAAGTGTTACGGTATACAGGAGACAGACACAGATGTAACAGGTAATGGTTGTTTATTTGACCACAGTAGAGCAGAGGAACACACACAGGTGAGTGAACAGGTTGCAGAGAGGTTAGAGCTGGTGATATGAGGTATAGTTACTGTCCTTTCTTTTGCAGATGGATACACGCTGGAGCTTGGAGATCGCTGGAGAACTTTGGGAGCTGGCTGGAACACACATACACAGCAGACGAGGCACACGGAGGGAAGGAGGCACGCTGGAGACAGGTGAATATTACGGAGAGGAGTCCTTGAGGTAAGCATAACAATGAGTGGATGCAAACGAGACCGGACATAGAGTGCTGTGTGCGTGTGTGCTTTATAGTGCTGTTGATGAGTGGAGTGATGAAGTGCAGGTGGCGGTGATCAGTACTCTGGAGATAGTGAGCGTTGTGGTTGGGTGACATCGGAACCTGACGTGTCTGTGACCCCCCCCCCCCCCCCCATGGCCCGCTCCAGAGGGCCGAGGACCCCGACGCCGTGGCGGTCTTCCTCTTCCCCACGGTGCCGGTTTCTCAGGGTGACTGTCATGGAATGTCTGGAGTAAGTTGGGGTCTAAGATGTCGTTCCTTGGGACCCAGGAGCATTCCTCAGGGCCGTATCCTTCCCAATCCACAAGATATTCCAGCTGACCACCACGACGCCGGGAGTCCAAAATCTCACGAACCTCATACGCAGCTCCGTCCTCCAGGATGAGTTGAAGGGGAGGTTCGGCGGGAGCGACGTCAGGTCCTGTGGGAAGAACAGAAGGGTGGTGAGCTTTCAGCAGTGACACGTGGAAAGTGGGGTGTATACGATACGGAGACGGAGTTGATAGGTGACTGGGTTGACCTGCTTGATGATGGGGAATGGGCCAATGAACCTGGGACTCAGCTTTCTGCAGGGCAGACGCAGTCTGATGTCTCGGGTGGATAGCCAAACCATCTGACCAGGCTGGAAGACTGGGGTGTTGGAACGTCTGAGGTCGGCTACCATCCTGTGTCTGCGCAGGGCTCGTTACAGTTGATGGTGTGCTGAGTCCCAGACCCTCTCGCTCTCTCGGAACCAGTAATCCACTGCTGGACACATCCCAGGGGAACAGTGGGGGTTGGTAGCCGAGTACGCACTGGAACGGTGTGAGCCCTGTAGTTGACTGCCGGAGAGAGTTTTGGGCGTACTCGGCCCAACCCAGGAACTGGTTCCAAGAGTCCTGGTGGTCATGACAGAAGGTACGGAGGAAGCGTACCTTCCTTTCCGTCTGCCCGTTCGACTGCGGTTGGTATCCAGAAGTCAGGCTGACGGCCACACCTAGGAGGGAGTAGAACGATTTCCCAGCTGGCAGATGACGAGGAGACTTGGAGATGGCACACTCCCGACAGCCCTGCACGTACCTTCTGACATCCGAAGCCATTCCTGGCCACCAGAAGCGTTCTTTTAGCAACGAGAGGGTCTCATTGACCCCCGGGTGACCAGTGCCAAGTGAGGTGTGAGCCGAGTGAATGGTGGGAGTGCGTCGTGTCTGTGGAATGTACATCAAGCCAGGTGGACAGCCCGGCGGAGGATTCGTGGAGGCATTGGAGGAGGGGATGGTCTCTTCTGACCAGGTAATAGGACTCACGATCAGAGAGCTCGGGATGATGGGTTCAGGTTCCTCGGTCTGTTCTTCAGGAGCATGCAGACGGGAGAGAGCGTCAGCCTTTACATTTTTGGTGCCTGGGCGGTAGGAGATGGTGTAATTGAAGCGTGAGAAAAACATAGCCCAGCGAGCTTGTCTAGGGTTCAGCCTCTTAGCTGACCAAAGATATTCAAGGTTTTTATGGTCAGTCAATACCAGGAACGTGTGCTTGGCTCCCTCCAGCCAATGCCTCCACTCTTCCAAGGCAAGCTTAACAGCAAGAAGTTCCCTGTCACCGATGGAGTAGTTGACTTCTGCCGGGCTGAGCTTGCGGGAGAAGGCAGCGCATGGATGGAGTCTACTTGGCGTCCCCTGCTGCTGCGACAACACCGCTCCCACTCCAGTTGTTGAGGCATCCACTTCGACGACAAATTGTTTCTCTGGGTCTGGATGTACGAGTAAGGGAGCGGTGGTGAAGGCTTCTTTGAGTTGGTTAAAGGCGTTGGTGGCTCCCGGGGTACAGGACAGAGACTTGGGTTTATTGCGGAGCAGGCTGGTAAGTGGATGGGCGATGGAACTGTAGCCTTTGATAAACCGTCTGTAAAAGTTGGAGAATCCGAGGAAACGTTGGAGTTCTTTTATGGTTGTGGGTTCTGGCCAGTTGGTAATGGACTCCACCTTCCTCTCGTCCATCCGGATGCCACTGTGGTCTATGTTGTAAACCAGGAAAGAGACAGAAGGTTGGTGGAATGAGCACTTCTCTGCCTTGAGGAACAGGTTGTATTGACGAAGATGGGCAAGGACCTCCGCAACGTGTCGGCGATGTTCGGCCTGGCTCCGGGAGTATATTAGTATGTCGTCGATGTAGACTAGGACAAAGGGATGGAGAAACTCCCGGAGCACCTCATGAATGAAGTCCTGGAATACGGAGGGGGCGTTTACCAATCCATACGGCATAACCAGGTATTCGTAGTGGCCAGTAGGGGTGATGAAGGTTGTATGCGCTGCGGAGGTCCAGCTTCGTAAACACAGTGGCACCACGGAGATGTTCTAGGGCCGCTGGGATGAGAGGAAGGGGATACCTGAACTTAACTGTTATTTTGTTGAGGGAGCGATAATCAATGCATGGCCGCAAGCCTCCGTCCTTTTTAGCCACGAAGAAGAAACTGGAAGCAGCAGGGGAAGTAGACGGCCTGATGTAACCTTGGGCTAGGGCTTCCTTGATGTAATCCTCCATGGCCTTCTCCTCCGGGATGGAAAGAGGATATATGGAAGCCCGTTGCGGGCAGAAGACATCGCTGAAGGGGGGGTAACACTTGGGGATATCGACAGAGCGTTGTTCGACTGGGCTTTCGATGGATGTGGCGCAGAGAGTGAGGTCAGGCCGAGGAGTTGGTGGAAGAGGAAGTTCAGCCAGACAATGAGAGAAGCATGTGTCGCCCCACTTCAGGATTTCGCCCGTTTTCCAGGAGATAGTAGGGTTGTGCTGCTCCAACCAGGGGCGCCCTAGAACCACGTCAGCAGTGGAGTCCTCCAGAACCAGCATATGAGCCTCTTCTCGGTGTAATAAACCCACTTGAAGTGTTACAGGTCCAGCCACGGTGCGGACGCGCTTACGGCTCAGGGGTCTGCCGGTTATTGAGCTGATCTTTTAGATGGTCGGAGACAAAGTGGTCTTGAGACGAAGATGACGACAGATGGCGCCGGAGACGAAGTTGTCGGCTGACCCCGAGTCGATGAGCGCGACCACTGAAAGGGAGACAGTAGCGCAGTAAGATTGACGACAGTAGTGAGTGGTTTCATCTTATGAGTAGCAGGAATAATAGCACTCACCAGGGGTCGCGGCGGTCATGTGGGGCATGCTGCAATCACATGCCCAGGTTCTCCACTTTTCAAGGCCGATGGAGTCCTCACATGCAGTGAGATGCAGCCGCACCCGAGGTTCTAATCCTTGTCGATAGGCTGTTATCAGGGCTTGTTCATTCCATCCGCTGATTGCTGCAAGCGTTCTGAATTGCAAAGCATAATCGTAACTAGACATTGATCCTTGTTTTAAATTATAAAGTTTCTCACCAGCTGAAGAATCTGTGATCGGTTTACCGAATTCTTCCCGGAAGTGGGAAATAAACGCAGAGTAGGATTGGGTTACAGCGCCCCGTTAGGACCAGATGGAATTGGCCCATTTTAATGCTTTGCTGCTGAGCTGAGTAATGATGAACGCTATCTTGGATGTGTCATTCGGGTACAGGTGCGGCTGCATCTCCAGGACCAGTGTGCATTGCAGCAGGAATCCGCTGCAATCCTCCGCCGATCCTGAGAAAGGCGCCGGTTTGGCCATGGGACTGGCATACGGTGGCAACGAAGGAGGACTGTTGACAGTGTCGATGGTATCCGCTGGTGCAGGTGAAGGGACAGTCACTGGAGATGGCGGTGGTGGATGGATGGTTAAAGTGCGCCGAAGCGCATCCACAAGTTCCTGGAAGGGGTCTGGCCGGCTCATACTGGGTCTGCGGTGTTGGTCCGGTCTTCTGTTACGGTATACAGGAGGCAGACACAGATGTAACAGGTAATGGTTGTTTATTTGACCACAGTAGAGCAGAGGAACACACAGAGGTGAGTGAACAGGTTGCAGAGAGGTTAGAGCTGGTGATATGAGATATAGTTACTGTCCTTTCTTTTGCAGATGGATACACGCCGGAGCTTGGAGATCGCTGGAGAACTTGGGAGCTGGCTGGAACACACACACACAGCAGACGAGGCACACGGAGGGAAGGAGGCATGCTGGAGACAGGTGAGTATTACGGAGAGGAATCCTTGAGGTAAGCAGAACAATGAGTAGATGCAAACGAGACCGGACATAGAGTGCTGTGTGCGTGTGTGCTTTATAGTGCTGTTGATGAGTGGAGTGATGAAGTGCAGGTGGCGGTGATCAGTACTCTGGAGATAGTGAGTGTTGTGGTTGGTTGACGCTGGAACCTGACGTGTCTTTACCAAGAAAGTCTATTAAAAAAATTTGGTAGCACTTTATTTTACAGTACGTGTACTTTCCTGGTACATATATAGTAATTATGTTGCACATACAGGTAAAACAGTGGTAACACAAGGTACTTACCTGACATGTATGAGAATGTACACTTCCAACAGTACATACATGTTAACTACTTTGTACCGGGTGTATCTCATACGTCCTGAAAAGTGAAGCCGCGGGCTCTTTGATCGCCCCCTGGTGGCTGGATGCATTTCAAGTCATAAACCCTCTCAATGCAAACTAATGGCACTTGTAAAAATAAAAAATAAAAAATTACACATACAATAAAAATTTCCGAAAGATGGTTTTGGTCATTTAAGGTAGTTGTTATCATGCTCATATATATTCAATAGTTCATTTTTGTGACCAGTTTGATTTTTGCAAGCAATTTGGTGCTATAGAAACGGAGCGTGTCGTCACGATTTACAGTTGATTGACAGCTTCTCTGAGGACTGTCGGAGCTTTGAGGGGAGATTGAAGATGAATAAATAACTATTATTTTTCGATTTCTGTCTTATTTCTCACTGACAAGTCAAGTCAAGTCAAATTTATTTATATAGCGCTTTTACAATTGGTAATTGTTTCAAAGCAGCTTTAAATATTAGAAGCACAGAAAAAAAGGGAAGTGGTTAAAACTGTACAAACAAGCGTGGTAATATGTAACATATACAAGATGGTGCTACATTAAGCCAATGTCGGCTGACTTCCAGGGGTGGAAAAAACCCCCTAGGAGAAAAACCCAGCGTGCTAGCACTGGGAAAAAAGTCCTAGGAGGGAAAAAACCCCTTGGAAGATATATATATGTAAATGTATATGGAGATCAAAATCTGAATTGTACATTTTTATTATAGAGATTAAAAATCGATTATATATAAATATATGTAAGCGGATACGGGGATCCTGGGCTACGTTGTAGTCAGGTCCAGACGCAGGTTCTCCATCTGACCTGGATACGGCCTGGATCCAGCACCCGGCAAACCTCAGGATAAGCAGAGAGACAGATATTAGCGTAGATGCCATTCTTGTTCTGATGTACAGGTATATCTAGTGTTATAGGAAATGTTCTCGGTTCCGGCCGACCTAATTATTGCAGCGTAACAATCCTTTAACGGATTTGAAAAATGTTAATGTATTGATAATGTGTTATGTGTATGCAAGAGCAAAGAGATGTGTTTTTAGTCTAGATTTAAACTGACAGAGTGTGTCTGCTTCCCGAACAATGCTAGGAAGATTGTTCCAGAGTTTAGGTGCTAAATAGGAAAATGATCTGCCGCCTTCAGTTGATTTTGATATTCTGGGTATTATCAACTGAAGGACTATAATGCATTAAGAGCTCACTTAGGTACTGGGGAGCTAAACCATTTAGAGCTTTATAAGTAAGTAGCAAGATTTTAAAATCTATACGATGTTTAATAGGGAGCCAATGTAATGTTGACAGAACTGGGCTAATATGGTCATACTTTCTGGTTCTAGTAAGAACTCTAGCTGCCGCATTTTGAACCAACTGTAGTTTGTTTAAAAGCCGAGCAGAACAACCACCCAGTAGAGCGTTACAATAATCTAGTCTTGAGGTCATGAATGCATGAACCAACTGTTCCGCATTTGTCATTGAGAGCATATGTCGTAATTTAGATATATTTTTTAGATGGAAGAAGGCGGTTTTACAGATACTAGAAACATGACTTTCAAATGAAAGATTGGTATCAAAGAGCACACCCAGGTTCCTAACTGAGGACGAAGGTTTAATGGAGCACCCGTCAAGTGTTAGAGAGTATTCAAGGTTTTTTCGTGAGGAAGTTTTTGGTCCAAAGATTAGGAAATCAGTTTTTTCTGAATTTAATAATAAGAAATTTCTTGTCATCCAGTTTTTAATGTTAGCTATGCATTCTGTTAGTTTTGTGAATTTGTAGGTTTCGTCAGGGCGCGAGGAAATATAGAGCTGAGTATCGTCAGCGTAGCAGTGAAAACTAACACCATGCTTCCTAATTATCTCTCCTAAGGGCAGCATGTACAGAGTGAAAAGCAACGGTCCTAATACTGAGCCTTGTGGTACCCCATATTTAACCTGTGATCGATACGACATCTCTTCATTAACTACCACAGACTGATAACGGTCAGATAAGTATGATTTGAACCATGCCAAAGCAATTCCACTAATGCCAATATAGTTTTCAAGTCTTTTTAAAAGAATGTTATGATCGATAGTGTCAAAAGCAGCACTGAGATCTAATAACACTAATAGAGAAATACAGCCACGATCGGATGATCCGATCTACAGATCTGACAGATCTTTTTTTCGGTCACGTTAAATGTGGGCTTTATAAGCTAAATGTTATTAGCCAAGATAACACGGATAATGTTAGCCATGACAGGAAAAGCAGGTGATCATAATCTGGCAGTTACTAATTATCTTTATGGGTATAAAATAATAATTATCAGGACAAATCTAATCCTACTCTGGTTAATTAAAGAGCACTGTCTAACGTTACAGCAATCAATCTGCTGTAGAGTTAGTTCAACTTTACCGAGGTTTCAAAAATATTATTCCTCTAGAAACAGAATATTTTTTCACAAGTATAATTTTAATTTGTGTATAATTAATTTATTTAAAATACATCAATTACGATATGTTGTTTTGACCTAGTTATGAGTAATTTAGTTTAAAACTTAACAATGTGCATTAATAAACATTCAAATAAATGTAAATTCCTTATTGCCAGATGTAATTAGCATCGTTTAAGCCAAATGAAAAAGGGAGGAGGAAAAGAAAAATATAATAAACAATAGATAATAAAACAAATAGGTGATCTGATCTTGGTGACGCAGACGTCTGGGCGGAAGTTTGATACCGCGACTCCGCCTCCGCCTCCTGGTTTCACTGACGAGTCTTTCTGCGCATGCCCAGGTTCCAACATGTCAACGCCCATCATCGTCCGTTTTACTTTCAGTTCATTATAATGGAAGGAAGCGACGTCGCGGCGTCCATCTTTTTTTACAGTCTATGCTTTGTACCTATAGACAAGTGTTGGGTAATAACAGGTGCTTACTTATAGTGTATGGTATATGGTAACTAACAGACACATTACTGTACTTACTAATAGTACATATATGGTAAATATTTTGTACTTACAGACAGTGTGGGTAATAACAGGTACTTATTTATGGTAACTTGTAAGACACATTACTGTACTTACAAGTTACTTATTTAAAATGCTTAAGCTTATTATTACAAAGGTTAAAGAGCTGGTAATTCCTATGTAATGTTTATGTACAAGGATGCACTTTATTTTACAGTCCTATTTCCATGTACTTATTATGAATGTACTAGTGAATATACCAGTTAGTTAATGTGTAAGTTACACCTGGTAAGAGCATACGTAACTTTCAAAGACACAAAACGTACATTTTTGTAAAATTTTTTTATAAAAAATATAACATCAAAACGATATTTTGAGCTGCTAATCCTTCACCTACCTTTAATCCTACCAATAAACATTTATTAAAACTCTGTACTGTTTTAAATAAAAGAATGACAGACAAACAAGCGTAATCACAACAATTTATTTATTGCGAAAATGTCGTACCAAATTTGGATATGTTCCTTACAAACATATGGATTCTAAAGATATGGAGTACAGCAAACAAATAAAATGGGTGCGATTTGTGAATATATGTCGTGTTTTGATGTACCTTATGGTTGTATTGTCAGTCGCTGCATAGGAGAAAACACCTTCTGTGTCTCACAGCAAACAAACTAAATATTACAAGTCACAAACAAAAATGTTATTTCATATTAAGTAGATGAGTAAACTGTATTCAAAAAATGTGACTGAAAACATGTATTGATATGACAATTGAATACATACAACAGATTTAAAACATTAATCCCATGATTTTATTACAGGGGAATTCATTTACATTCAAACTTTACGTTACATGATTTATTATTGCTGTTAATACATAAGTATTTTTAGGGCTGTCAAAATAACGCGTTAATTTCGATTAATTAATTTAAGAAAAAATAAAGTGTTAAAAAAATTAACGCAGATTAATCTATTCCGTGTTGACCTTTGAACCTGGAGCCGTTCTCTTGTGCGCAAGCTCTGTCTTCAAAGTAAGCACCGTCTTTGCACTCTCTCTACCTCAAACATAATAATATAAATCAACTGACACAATGCTAAAAGTTCGTAAGACCGAATCCATGTTTCACGAGGTGCATTCGGAGAATGTTTTCCTGAATAACCGCTGGGTGTGAATAGTGCTCAAAAGAACGTCACCTCATCTTCTCTGACAGCCCTGCACGTGCAGCTGACATAAACCACACTTTCAGTAAACAAAAAGAAAATCCTGTCCAGTGGTGAAGTGTTTTCTGTGTTGAAAAAATCTTTTGCGATATCCTAATAACAGTCGCGATTCGCACGCAACGCGTCAACGTCCGCTAATGTCCAATTCGCGACTTAATGACTCATTTGAACAGATTCATTTTAATGAATCATGGCAACAACTGATTCTTCCACACGGTTTATAATGAATCATTTACTCAAACAACTCTGAAATGAGAACATGTACTTACTCCATTTAGCAAGAGTTAGGCCTGCCTATAAAATCAGTTAGTTTAGACTGGAGTGAGGTGAAACCAGAACAAAGCAAGTTGTTGTTAGCTGGTGCATTCAATTGTATATGGTAGAAAATTATATTATTAGTTAATATAACTTCTAAATGCTACTTTTTAATACTTTTCAGGATTAGCAAAAAAGCATCTTCTCTTACAAAGCTTGCAGATCACGTGGGTAGGGCACTTTTTACTGTTTGTGTGGATGACCATGTCTGTCACCACCGAAGACCATTTTTGACCAGGGAATTGATTCATTTGAATTGAAATATTTAATACTTTCACAGCAAAAATTATGTATGCGATTAATTTAGATTAATTAATCACAGAGTATGTAATTAATTAGATTAACATTTTTAATCGATTAACAGCCCTAGTATTTTTACGATTTAGTCCTCTAAACGTCAGTGTTGTATGTTTTTGGGTGTATGAAAACGTATGTGTGGTTAAACCACATTTTATGTAAAAATACACACGTATTCTCATGAGATCACGATAATTCCTATGTAATGTTTATGTACAAGGCAGGGTTAACTTTATTTTAGAGTCCTATTTCCATGTACTTATTATGAACATACTAGTGACTATACCAGTTAGTTAATGTGTAAGTTACACCTGATAAGAGCTGGTAATTCCTATGTAATGTTTATGTACAAGGGTTCACTTTATTTTACAGTCCTATTTCCATGTACTTATTATGAACGTTCTAGTAAAATATACTAGTTAGTTAATGCGTATATTACACATTACTTAGGTCGAGGTATAAGCATGGTACAAGATACTTCTTGAGTACTGGATGATATACTTTTGCGGTTCAACTTGCCTAATCTTTACAGGACAATAATTCACTTAATAGGGGTATTTTGATGACATACATACAGATCAGTAACACTACTGTACTTGGTATACTCAGTTTTCATGTGTCAAAAGCCTTTCTTAAAAGGACTACTTGATAAGTATTAACACTATGAAGTGCTGTATAGTTACTGCAGTGTATCATTTTGGTAAGCACATGTGTTTCACAGTAGTTAAGTAAGTGTCTGTTATTTGTGTCCACACTTGTCCGTGAGTACAACATAGTTACCATGTATATACCTCTAGAAGTGCCTGTTATTAACGACAATTGTCCATAAGTACAACATGGTTACCATGTATATACCACTAGTAAGTACAGTAATGTGTCTGTTAGTTACCATATACGGAAAATATAAGTAAGCACCTGTTATTACCCGACACTTGTCTATAGATACAAAGTAGTTACCATGTATGTACCGTTGGAAAGTACAGCAGTGTTTCTTATTAGTTCCTATGTACATACATGTCTTGTGTTACCACTCTTTTACCTGTATGTACAACATAATTACTATATATGTACCAGGAAAGTACACGTACTGTAAAATAAAGTGCTACCAAAAATTTCTGTCCTCCTGCAGGATAGTTCAATTCTTTATAATAAGATATTATGAGCAGTTACAATGATGGTTTGGAACAACCATTATGTGTTTTTGTACAGTCAATTATTAGCAACAAACAGTATTAAACGATCAAAATTACATTGTAACATAGTTCATAAATGTGGGAAGAAGGAGGCGGGAACCGGCGAACATTTAACGTAACTTTAATGTAAAATAAACAAAGAACAAAACGAAAGTAATGCCGGCAGACCCTCGCGGATGTCTGCCGGCCAAACAAACATAACAAAACATAAAATAAAGTCCAGGCCTGGTCCTCTCTCGTCCTTCACGGTAGTCGCTCCTCCTTTTATGCTCCCGGAGCTCCTCCATGAGGGACTCAAGGCCGGTGCGCCTCCCAGGTGAAGCTCATTAACACTCGCGCCACCGGCCTCGCGCCGTTCCCTCACGGCTCTCGCCCGCCCTGGTCGCCACATACATGTTTATTGCTTATGAATTTCCCAGATTTTATATACCAGGAGGTTAAGATTTTTCGTGTCAAGGAGCCCTAAACAATTTTTTGTTTAGGGCTTGTGAGAAGCCCTTGTGAGATATTTTTTTTTTTTTAGTGTAGGCCTATAGTAGGCTGTGTTATGTATCCTGATTGACTTTATGATTAGTTAAATCTGTTTTGCACATGCATCGCCACATAGTTAACCATTTCAGACAGTACAGGACAGTCTCTGTCTCGTTCACTTCACGTCTGTGGGTGTTACGCACAGCTCAGTGTGGCCCAGGCACGGCGCCAGGATTCCAGTTTTGGATGGGCCAGACCAATTGTGGGAGGGCCTTAAATTAAAAATGTTAAAAAAAAAAAAAAAAAAACGTTATCCAATCACTGCTTAACCTAATAAAAAAATATTGACTAATATAGCCTACTGTTATATTATCTGTGCGTATACATAATATAGATTTTAATAGCTTGATGCTCTTTAAATATTTTGTTGCATTGTTAAAAGTTTCGGTGCATAGGACAGACCTATCTGCGATCGCTCTCCATGGTTCTGACCAAAGAGCGCTTTGGAATCTCCATTGCGCATGAAACGCATCATACCTGGGCTGCGTTTCCTGATAACATTGTCTCTTAGCACGCTACAAAGACTCTTAAGGAATACTTAACTAAAGGTATACTACCACTAAAGGTATATCATTGCTAGGTGTCTTCAGGGCTAGTGTTGCACGATATACCGGTACTAGAAAGGTATCGCGATACCCTGCTTTTAGAAACGGTACGGTTCTTCATTTTATTAGTACCGGTACTTTGAGTGCCAGCTGTATTTCCTAATGTGCGACAGCAGGGAGCAGTGTGTGTGCAGCGCGCTGCTTCTGAGGCACATTGAGTGCGTGTTTATTCCTGTCAACTGCGCAACGGCAGATGCACAAAGCAAAATATGGCATTATTTTGCTTACATTGCCGACAGTCAGGGCAAGCCCACGGACACCACAAAGCCCGTCTGCAAAATACGTTACAAAATAACGCAAGCGAAGGGAGCATCCAACTTGCCAAACATCCCGATTTGTACAGAGAATTTAAAGAGCGACAGGTTAGTGAATGTGATACCAGCGTTATGTTTATGCTCTCAAAAATTAAATGAGTGTTATTTATATTACTCATGCAAGCAGACATCCGCAAAGAGGTGTATTATTGAGTCTAATAAGTGATATCTGGTTGCTAAAATAAAATTAATTTTAAAAAACAAATATGTGAAGGGACTATACAATTATATTAAACCAATTTATGCTTTAATAACATTGCTCTAATTATTTACAGTAATCAATATTCTCACTGTCAAAACACTTACATGCAGGGCTTGATGACAGCCACTCCCACTAGCCACTTTGGCGAGTTGAATATAATTTAAGTTTACAGCCAAATGGTCGTCGAAGATCGTCGTAGCACAAAATTACAATCCAATCACACAATTCGTTATTTACATGCAGTTAGTGAAGGAGGGATAGGCGGAATTGCGCTGAATGACACACAACAGAAGCGCTCTCTCTCTCTCTCTGTTTGTCGCGCGCGCGATCAGTTTTCCACGCGTCTGAATAGTCAAATACACGTGCACACAGATGTCTAAATGTCCATCATGTGGAGTATCTCGCGTGAATACAGTCGGTTATGGCTTAAGTGGACGTAAACAGGTGGGTAATAACTGGATATTTGTCAGTTACGTCCATGCATTCAGCAGCCCAATTAAATAGGCCTGTCCATCATTAATGTTAATCAAACAACAAAACCTGTTAAATATGTTAAATAAACAGTGTATCTGAAAAAAGATTATTTTTAATTTACTACTGTTTTTGTAATTTGCTTCTTTGTTCTTTTATATAGCATAACACAAATAACTTGTTCTCATACTAGCTCATGCTCATACATTGTCCACCTCTTGCCCACCTGTACATACCAGCTGATATAAAATGTAATCTTGATTTGGGTGGTCAGTCTGCATTTAAAAGTTTGAAAGTGTTTTAAATCTTCTAAATCAAGTAAAATGACTCAAAAGTAATTTAAGCATAAGAAAGTCAGCTTTAATCATATAAAATGTAATTTACCAACATCAAAATTGTGGCCAATAAAAATGCTAGCCACAGTTCTGTCATATGTTATTTATTTACTTTTCCTACTGTTTTAGGTTTTTGCCATAGTATCGTTTAAGTATCGGTATCGTGATACTGAAGTTGGGTATCGTATCGAAGTCAAAATTTTGGTATCGTGACAACACTATTCAGGGCTATCATCCACTTGCGAGGCATAGGCGCTGAAAGGCAGAGGTGCTGGCGCCCTCCTAGCAACGGCGCTGTTTTTTGTAAAACATGATTTTGACAACTTCATTAAGTTTTGTTTTATAGAAAACTCTTTTTAAAAGATATTCGTTTTGTATAAATAGTATCTTAATTTTGATCAATGTTTTATCAATCAATTGCCCATATTTAATAAATAAGAAGCAAATATATAGCAGACAATGTAATAACCTTAGTGTAATTGACAATATTACTAAAAAATATTTTGCTACCTAAAAGTTAAAGATTTTTTGTGTCACACATGCATGCATGTCTATTTCCCTCATATTAAATATATAACGCATGTGGACTGATATTTTTCCAATGTCTGGAGGACTCCTTTATTAATGGAGTATATAAACAGACGTTTCAATATATTGGTATTAAATGCATTTTCTGTGAATTTATATTTCAAGTTTTTACTGCAAATGTCGAAATGCCCGCCCCCCCCTGCCCCCGTTCCAACGTCTATGCTACTACAATCAAATGGATTTCCCCACACATGATCTTCATGTCTGTTCTCTGTGTGCCAATTATTTTTTTCTGCACGGCCAACATTGGTGTTGATGCCATGAAATTTAAAATCAACTTATTTTTCCCTTAAAATTATACATTTTCTCAGTTTCAACATTTGATATGTCATCTATGTTGTATTCTGAATAAAATATTTAAAATTGAAACTTCCACATCACTGCATTCTGTTTTTTTTTTTTTTTTTTTTCAATTTGTACAGTGTCCCAACTTTTTTTGGAATCGAGTTTGTACTTCCCTTGTCAGGTTGTATAGTTTTTCCTAGTTCTGGCCTCCTCTTATCAGAGTTGTCAGGCCAAGGCCCTTTACCCCTTTGGTGTAGGTGCAAGATAGATAGCAACTAAGGAAGCAGGCTACAGCTAGCATCCCTGGTGCCGTTGTCTCAGGTGGTAGGCCCCTTATCATTATATAGATAAGAGAATGCTAGTGTTGTGTAGGCCCCACTTTTTCTAGAATTTTCATTCATATACTGTGTTTGTCTTTTCCCCTGAACCCCTTGAATTTAAGCTTGAGTGTAACGGTGTTAGCTTTGATCTAGCTCTTGTCCCCTAGGGTTCAGAACAGATGTAAGAACTTCTGGTTTGGTGAAAAGCATCCATCCTTGAGTGTCAGGATGGTATGAATGAAAAGTAAAGCATAATTTTTATGCTTTAAGTTATAGTTTTGCCTTACACAGCGTGAACTGTATCTCTATGGCTGCCTGAGGTTAGCACCTGTTTCTGTAGTAGTAGGCTTGTTTTGGCCTCCTTCAGAGTATGGTGACTAATTTGTACTCCCCTTGCTTTAGGAGTAAAGGTGTTTTACTGAGTACATGGCCTGCTGGAATGCATAGCTCAGGTTGAGTTTGCTTAGGGAACCTCACTAATCAGTTTGGTTCTTTTATAGCTCCCTTAGAGTTTGAACTGCCACAAGAGGTGTTTGCAGTGTTTGGAGTTGAAGGCTTTTGTCTAAGCCTCCTTCTGAGCACAATAGCTTGTGTCGTCACATGTTTTCTTGGTAGATGTTTGATCAGAGTTTTGCTCACTTAGAACTAGCACTGCCACAGGTTTATGCCTGTGTCTATTTGAAATAGTAGGCCGGTTTGGGCCTCCTTCAGAGCATGGTAGCATATATTCTTTGTACTCTCCTACTGTAGGGTTAAGATTGTTTTTGCTGTGTACATTGCCTGTTGGAATGTGTAGATTTAAGCTCAGGTTGAGTTAAGCTAGGTAACCTCACTTGGTTGTTTGGTTCTCAGATTAGGCTCCCTTAGAGCTTAGACAGATGCCACGTGTCTTTCTGGAGTCGCAGGCCCTGTTTGGGGCTCCTCTAGGAACATGATGGCACAGGTTTGTGATGGTTTAATTCTGACACTGCCACTGGCTGACACCCGTGTCTTCTGGAGGAGTAGGCCCGGTTTGGGCCTCTTTCGGAGCATGTTGGCAGAGTTTTTGTACTCCTCTTCCTTTTAAGAATTTAAAGTGTTTACACTGCCTATTGGAATGTGCTGATTAGAATTAAGCTCAGGTTGAGCTAATAGTTAACCTCACTGGATAGTTTGGTTCTATATGGCCCCCTTAGAGCTTAGTAAGTGCCACTAGAGCTAGCGCCACATGTCTTTCTGAGTTGTAGGCCCCGTTTGGGCCTCCTTCTAGAAGATGATGGCGTAGGTTTGTACTCCTCTTGCTTAAAGAGTAAAAGGTATTTTACTGAGTACATTGCCAGGTGGTATGGTGGCTCAGGTTGAGTTAAACTAGTTAACCTCACTGGAGAAGTTTGGTTATCATATTTGGCTCCCTTAGAGCTTAGAACACTGCCATGAGCTGATGGCACGTGTCTGGAAGTCATAGGCCCTCTTTTGGGCCTCCTGCAGGGCATGATGACGTATGTTGTACTCCTCTTGCTTTAAAGAGTAAAAAGTGTTTTTACTGAGTACACTGCTCATCGGATTGTGTTAGGTAGACTGTTATATGGGCACTCTACAGTCTGATCTGCTGGTTTAACTCGATTTCATTCTGAACGATTTCCATGTTTGTGGGTGTTTGCTTATCAGCAAGCAAGCCATTCTAGGTGTGTGGCCTTCACATGCCTCCCTTTGATTATGCAGAGTGTTACTCCCCTCATTGGTAAGGGTAAAAAAGTGCTAAGCTGAGTCCTGCTCTCCGGGATGCCCATCTCTACGCTCTGGTTACTGCCTCTTTGCAGTCACTCTTACTGAATATCTTATCTGAAGAATGTGATTTGAGACTCTGTGATCAGACTTGTTGTTGGCCAAGACTAGGTTACTGTAGAGTAGACCAGGTCGGCCTCCCTGGTGGCAATCAGGGTTGAGTACGTTCCCCTGACATGTGACTGGCTAGGGTTCCCTCGGTCCCCCTGGCCACATTCCCTTAAAGGTACCCTCTTTTCTTGGAAAAGAAGCCTGGTTCCAGAAGCCTTTGGGCAGACTTGGTAGGCCTTCTGCGGAAGCTGCTAGTTCAGATGTTTGTCTAGCCATTTTTGGCATGCACTCCCCACAAGCATGGTGGCATGGGTATATCTTTTCCCATATGCGTTTCAAACGCAGTGTAGAGTTCCCTTTCGAAAGGGAATGTCTCAGGTTACATATGTATCCATGGTTCCCTGAGAACAGGGAACAAGACACTGCATTACCTGCCACGCATCGGGGCTGCCTGCTGAACAGTCCCTTCAGACGATAAGGTACTGACTGCTTCTCTAGGCACTCCTTTTATACTTCTGGGTTACATCTGTAATGACGTCATAGGCTGTCGCCAGCCAATAGGATTGGTGCGATTTGATAATTGCTTTCAGACACCGGTTCACGTGATGACGTTCCCCATATGCATTTCAAACGCTGTGTCTCGCTCCCTGTTCTCAGGGAACCATGGTTACATACGTAACAAGAGACTTTTTGACTTTAATTTTTTCACAAGGTGCTGAATATAAGGCTCAAACATTTATTTCATAATGAGCTTTTCCACCCATATTCAATTCTTTTCCTTCAATGAAATGTTAGAATTTTGTGAATTTTTTTGAATGAAAGATCAAAAAGATAAACAATGCAGATTTATTTTCACAGCCGCCTTTGCTCATATTTACTAAGGGCGCCAATATTTGTGGAGGACACTGTATACTGAGATACAACTTCAATCTCTGAACCTTGAAGAGTAGTAATTGAGCATAAATTTGAAAATGCAGTTATTCTTTTTGTAAACATCCTAAGTTTAGATTTCTCCACATTTAAAACAAGTTTTAAATCGCTTAGTGTATGCTGCTCTCTGTATCTCGTTTGTCTTATTTATTGTTGTCTGTCTGATATACACACAGTGATTTCTTCGTCCGAGGACAAGAGTTTCAAAGCTCAATATAAGACACATTTATTATGGCGGAAAAGCAGCAATTCAGAAAGTGTGCCCCTCCCTGCCCATGCTTCATTGTGGTCGGCGACACACACGAGATGTGCGTAAAATGCCTGGGGGTTGAGCATGCACAGGTGGCTCTCGAAGGAGCCGTCTGTGTACACTGTGAGCGGCTCACCCTCAGAGTGCTGCGATCGCGTCGAGCGCCCTTCGAGGAGGGCGCCGAGGCGAGTGTTCCCCGCGGGTCTGGTCCCGCTGCTGCTGAGGCACAGCGCAGGCTGCAATCGTGGGGTTAACAGATGGATCTAGCGGAGGGGGAAGAGACGGGCCCTGCCCATCATGTCATCCAACGTAGCGTCGATAGTTTCCACGAAAGGGAACGTCTCGGGTTACGAGTGTAACCCTTGTTCCCTGAGTAAGGGAACGAGACGCTACGTCACGTGGCCGTATCTCCTGCATACCTGGTGCGCTTGCTTCAGACAACCTACAGAAGCTGGCGTGCTGTGTGTTCAGGTGTGCTTTATAGTTTCCTGATCCGTGACGTCACCCGCCTCTGACGTCACGTCTTTTCATTGGTTGGATACAGAGGTGCTTCACGAACACAAAATACAGAGGGTTTCCATCACGTCATCCGACGTAGCGTCTCGTTCCCTTACTCAGGGAACAAGGGTTACACTCGTAACCCGAGACGTTTTTACTACTTTTAAAATTGCATTTATGTTGTATTTATTTGTCCTATTGTAATTTGTTTATTCTTATTTTATTGCTGACTGATAATTTGATTCTTAATTACTTGTGAACTTTTTATAATTAGACATTTGCTTATTTCCGTGGCTTACCTGTAAGATTTTGGTCACTTTTTCCACCACAAGTGATCATGTTATTAAAGCTAGATAGCCAAGTACAGCACTGGACTAGCCTTTTTTGGCAAGACACCACAATAAACACGATTTGTGCATTTTGTTTGTTCTATTGCCATGTATGACTACTGTGCATCTAACATAATACATGGTAAATGTTGTATTCTAATAAAAAAAAAAAAAACGTAAATTTTTCGCAAATTTCTGGAAATTACCACCACAAAATCAGCCATTGTGATCACAAAAAAATATTGAGAAATCCTGGAGGGACTGTGAAATAGACAATTTCGAAATAGGCCTATAATTATTTAGTACAGTTGGATCACCCCCTTTAAATAATGGCAGGACATAAGCAGTTTTCCAGATAGAAGGAAATTCACTTGTAGACAAAGAAAAATTTAAAAGATGAGTTAGTGGCGGCGCAATAAAATCAGCTGCCAACTTAAAAAATATGAATCCAGCTTATCTGGAAAAGCCAGTTTCTTAACATCTAAAGATTTAAGTGCCTTGTTAACCTCTAAAACTGTTACTGGGTTAAAATCAAATACTTGATCTACCTTGAAATGATTTACGCTGGAGAAAAAATTTAAAAAGTTGTCACGATTTAAATTATGTGACTCATGAAGTGTACCAGAGGCCACAAAATGTTCATTTAAACAATGTATTATTTTAGCTTTATCCACAATTTTACTTAGTCCTTAATAATACATGATGGAAATTCTGAATTTGATTTATTTCCAATAAGATTTTTAATATTTTCCTTTTTTTTTTTTTTTATTATTTCGATTATTGGAAGTTTCTGAAAGAAAGTAATCCTAGTGTTGGTATTTCGACACAATGTCTCTATTTAGGGAATAAGGGTTAAACTAGTAAACAAGATGTTGTCTTGATTGTACAGCTCTCTTCGGGTCCACCCATAATCCAGCTCAATTGGATTAAAGTCAGGAGTTTGATATCCACATTGTGTATGCATCAAATGGGCAACCAAACATGCGTAAGCCATTTTCTATGCAAACATCAGAATTTTAGAAAATTAAATATGTGTAAAAAGATTTTTTAAATATGTGTGCATATTAAACTTGCTTGGCTCATGTTAATTCCACTTTAAATTGTATTCTTAATAGCAGAAATCATGTTCTGAGAGCAAAATAAATACTTTCTGTTTCCATGAACAAAGAATGCTGCCGTTTGTATAGTTGGGGTTCTTTTGCTTTGACCCTTGAGTTCCTTATCATCTCTTTCAGTATTGTATATTAGATTCAAATTTCCACTCCTAGGTAGAGTAGCAACAGTCTTGAATTTTCTCCATATGTAAACAACTTGTTTTACCGTGGATTAACGAATGCCCTGTAATCCCCAGCAATGCAGTGTCTTTAGCCATGCTGTTAAAGCCATTTCCTTGGACTCAGATGAACACTTTCACAACACTTTCACAACACTTTTTATGAGTAATCAATGCAGAAATCCAGGGGTGCGTTTCCCTAAAGCATTGTGAGTTAAGTAGACAACCATTGGTGGCTATTGGTTCTACAATCTACTTTGGCTTACAATGCTTTCGGGAATAGAAGCCTGATCATTTCAAAGGGTTTGCAATTTTTTTATGTACAGTCCAAGTATTAGAGTACATTAATGTTCCAGTAGTATGTTGTTTCACTCTACCTGCACTTTTGTCCAGGAAGTATGCCAGCAGACATCGCATGACAGCCTGATGACATATGACCAAAACATTCTCCTGGCGCTCAAGCTCCATGATAACAGGCTCTAAACGCTGAACCAGATCCTCATAGGACTGAACACACAAACACACACAAGCACTGAAGTACAAAACAAGGATAAAAACATATGAACCTTTTGTTGTTTTATAGGTTGCACTTAATGGACATGAACACAAGGAATTCCTTTGGAGTCATTCTTTATTGTTCTCCAGTTCAAACTCCCTCTTACTATATCTATCCTCTCTCTACTCTCTAAATTTTTTATCTTCCTCTAGTGTTCATACTTAGTAATAACATTACATGCAGACATAACACCTATCAGGGATGTGTTTCCCAAAAGCAGCCTAAGTGATCTCTATAATCAGCTTAGCTTACAATGCTTTTGAGAAACACAGCCCAGGGTAGCATTTCCCAAAAGCATCTTAAGCAAGAAGAAAGACATGCATACAGGTTTATAACGAAATGAGGGTGAGTTAACAAGGACATTAATTATTGACTGAACTATCTGTCACATACTGTAACACATGGTGTAAATAAGAGTAATAACAAAAATAGGAGTGTCACGTGACCTGAGAGTACGATGGCATGTACATGTTTCTAACTTATTGTTTGGCCATTATTTTATGACTTTGTACCTGGTAACACATTATATGTCCTCACGTCATACGAAATCAGCCAGCAGGCAAGTGAATCGTGAACAAACACACGAAACGGATAAGATGGAGGACTCTTTTGCCGCCATGATTGCATCAGCCATTGAGAAGCAACAGTTGTTTATTGAAGCACAATTTAAAACTCTTCAAGATAGACTTGACAACATTCAGACGGAGCTGTCCAGCTGCTCCAGCGGAGTAAGAGAATTGCGTGATAGATATTCCAGCCTGAGCAGTCGGGTTAGTATAAACTACGACAAATGTGCCGTGAAAATGGCAACCTATGAAGAGAAACTAGCTGACATGGAAGACCGGAGCCGCAGGGATAACATTCGCATTGTAAATTTACCAGAAGGCATGGAAGCTTCGAATCTCGTGTCCTACATCTCAGATTCTCTACCAGTATGGTTAGCTTCATTGATCGGTGTAAAACCCGAAATAATGAGAGCTCATCGCATCAGCCCTTCTAACAACACAGACAGGCCTCGTACGGTGATTATGAAGCTGCAGCGCTACATTGACCAAGATCGAATCCTCAGGGCGTCGAGGGAATCTCCTATCAAAGTCGATGGAAAAGACATCAGATTCTCTGCGGATTACAGTGCGTTTACCATCAACCGTCGTCGTGCCCTCTACGAGGTTACAAACAAGTCTCAGAAAATGGGCTTCCAGACTTTTTTGTTGTATCCGGCACAACTGAAACTGACTCGAGGATCGACCCAGCACATCTTTAACTCTCCTTTGGAAGGTGAGGACTTTCTGAGTGGTTTGGCTGCACAGGAGAACATTGATGTGTAATGTAACAATGTATTTGATGCTTGTGTTTCTACTGGAATTCTCAAGGTACTTGTCAATGTGAAGTTTAATGTTAACATTAGACTTATTTGGCCTATTTGGTATGTGTGGCGAGGGGGGAGTGGTTCAGCGAGGTCTGCAACCGGAGAGAATAGCAGGAGACGCTTTGTAAGTGAGTGGGTTGGATGCAAATCACGAACACCTGTTTCTCGTTCTAGTGATTGGCGCGGAGACAGGATAAGACGCCGTGAGAAGCAGGAATGTGTGAGAGAGAGGGGAACTGCTGACTGAGATCCAGCGAGTTACTTGGAGTGAAGCCCTTTGTGGATTGTGTTTACCGAACCTGGAGTGAAGCCCTTTGTGGATTATTTGTGTTGCTGTTATCGTGCGTTGCACGGCCTTTCTGTTGAACATTTGTTTCAATAAAAACTCAGTCAGCAGTTGTTCGCCTGCTAAAAAATCTGTTAAAAGGAGTTTCTTTTGCATCCCACTTAAATAAATCTAGATTAAACACAATAAGTACATTAGAGAATAAATTAAATAGGCTGTAGGGTCTTCAACAGAATTCACACAGTGAGAATATACAGCAAGAAATAAATATGGTACGAACAGACTTAACTCTTTGTTATGTCACAGAGCAGAGTTTTTAATGCACAAGGTTAGAAGAACTTATTACTTAAATGGTGCTAAACCAAGCCACCTTTTAGCACTCAGGTTGAAGAAAAGTGAAAAATTTTCAAATATCTCGGCAATTCAAACACCCAGTGGTTCTATCCAGGGACGTGCACAGGGGGGTTGCTCAGGTTGCCCGGGCAACTGCCCATATGCCCTTCTTGAATCACGTTGCCCTTTCGAGGTGGAAAAAAATAAATAAAAAAATCGTACAATGGATGCAGAATTTCACGTAGGCCTAGATTAAAAAAAAAAAAAAAAAAAAAATCGCAAAGCCTCATTCACTTCCATATTCGGGCACTCGTCCGAAAGTGAAAGTCAGTAGGGGAAGGGCAAACTCTGTTTACGTGGCTGCAGCGCTGCACGCGACCGGCACCTGAGCTGAGCCTGCATGAGCGGCAATAGAAGGAGATTGTCGCGGTTGTCGGGTGGGACGACTTAACGTTGTCGGAAAGGTGAGTAAGGTTATAATCGTTAACGAAAAAACGAAAACTAGGTGGGAAAAAACATCGTCGTTAACTGAAATAAAAATAAAAACGAGGCATTACAAAAAAACGATAACTAACCAAAACTGTAATGTGTGTTTGGCAAAACTAACTAAAATAAAATAAAATTATAGATTAAATGTCCTTAGTTTTCGTCTTTGTCAATGTCTTTCATAGAGCAAACGTTCAGCTGCATTTCATTTCCCTGCGTCTCTCACTCACGCGTCTCTCTCACATACTCGCGCGCGCATAGCCCCTCCCCTCCGTGCACACCGCGCCTCCATGAGAACAAGTGTTGGAAGCAAGTTCGCGAAAGGTTGGTATCTCGTGAAAACCTTTACACAATCTCACACATTAAAAAGTGGTATAAAAATATTTTTAATTCTGAATATAATTTTGTCAGTGTGTTGTCGACCCGACAAGCGATTGCTACTTTAGAAAGTTAACTAGACGCAAGTTTGAGGTAAAATGCACTTGGGTTGTCGATGTCAAAACACTATTTAAGATGTTTGGTAGGGGAGTGCCCTTTTTTTAGGTCAGAGCAACTGCCCCTCAAAATTTCTGTGCACGTCCCTGGTTCTATCTATTCATAGAGAATTTAAATTTTTTTATCAAAATTTATATAAATCAGAGTTGGTCTTTAGTGAAACTGTATGTAATATTTTTTTCCAGGATCTAAATCTTACATCTCTCTCTGAGGTAGAGGCAACCTCTTTGAACGTTCCAATTACTTTAGAGGAATTAAAGGAAGCCCTTATGGCTATGAAAAAGGGGAAGTCACCAGGATGGGATGGAATCCCTCCAGAACTATACCTTATTTTCTGGAATGAGTTGGGACAGCCATTGTTAAACATGGTTCTTCATTCTGTTCGAGAGGGCTCTTTTAATAATAGTGCCAACATGGCCATTATTACACTTTTACTTAAGCCTGGCAAAGATCTAACTCAGTGTGGCAATCATAGACCATTGTCTCTTCTAAACAGTGATGTTACATTGTATGCCAAAGTCTTGGCATCCGTTTAGACATTTTTATGACTAATTTGGTGCATAATGATCAAACCGGTTTTATTAGATCACGATTGGCAGCAGATAATGTCCACCTTTTATTGCATGTCATACATGCAGCTAGTGGAATTGATTCACCATGCACCGCACTATCTTTAGATGCTGAAAAAGCCTTTGACCGGCTATATTTTTGGACAGTACTAGAGCGTTTTGGCTTAGGGAGCGACTTTATTAAAGGGCACCTATTATGCAAAATTCACTTTTACATGGTGTTTGACCATAAATGTGTGTTGGCAGTGTGTGAGCAAAACCACCCTAGAATGAGAAAAATCCACCCAGTGGTTTTTTTACAATCTCAATAATTCTTAAGCACTGTCTCAGAACGCCCTGTTCTAAGATTGCTCTCACTGTGACGTAGAATTGCGCTAAGCCCCACCCACGTGGTTTGATTGACAATCTGGTTTTGGCATAGACCTCGCCGTCGGTGATCTGTCAACCATCCTCCATTGTTTCAACGACAGCCGGTAATGTCTCCTAAGAAACATAAGTGTTCTGTTGTGGGATGTAATAATGAACATAGTAGTTTTCACTTACTTCCGACATCAGAGCCACTGAACGCAGTGGATGGATTTTATTTACGAAGGAAAGGTGCCACTCAAAATTCCAAAAATTATGTTTGCACAAATCATTTTTTGACTGACTGTTTTGAGAATGAGGGTCAATTCAAAGCAGGTCTTGCTTCAAAGTTAATCCTCAAATGTGGATCGTTGCCTACTGTTCGCGATCCGTCACCTCCAGAAGAAGTAAGTGTATTTAATGTTTTTTGAGCAAATAGTCATTTCAGTCGATGTCAGCCAATTCAATAACAAATGCGTCTAAAGTTGTTGTCGTCGTCGTCGTCGAATGTCTGTGTATATAATTTAAACCTTGTTTGTATAGTGTGTATCTAACGTACTTAGCAAACGTTATCACAGTATTTGTGTTTGTAGTTTCAAAAAATTGCGCGAACGTTATCACAGTGTGTGTGTGTGTGTGTGTGTGTGTTGTACATCCATAATTGCAAAGGGGACGCGATTAAAACTCTATAAGTACATAAATGTATCAAATAACCATTCAGAGACGTCCTGCTCCATTCTCAATTGTGTTTCTTCTGCCGGAGTCTCTTCATCATCTGGGTCTGATTCCGGTTCAAACATGTACGGCTGAATGCCATACAAAACAGCGGGTCTCTCACTCTCAGCCATTCTGCTTCTACCGACTGTTTATTGCCATAGGTATGCAAGTTACGCCCTCATCCAAAGGCAGGGCGGGAATATGCAGCTCATTTATATTTAAGGTGGTACACACCAAAACAGCTCTTTTTAAAACAGGCCCAAAAAATTACATTTTCAAATGGTTATAATAAATTAACTGTGGGGTATTTTGTGCTGAAACTTCATAAATATATTCTGGGGACACCCAAGACCAATATTACATCTTGTAAAAAGGGGCATAATAGGTGCCCTTTAATATGGTCAAAATTTTATAAGCTAATCCCTCTGTGGTGGTCATGACAGGTGGAATTTGCTCATCCCAGTTTTCCATCTTACGTGGCACTCGTCAGGGATGCCCTCTCTCACCGTTGTTGTTCGCTCTATGTCTTGAACCTCTTGCACAGAAAATCTGTCAACATACTATGGTGAAGCCCATTACTTTTTGTAATACTTAACATCGGATATTTTTATATGCAGATGACATTTTATTATATGCTAGTGATAAAGCTAATTCAATATAGCATGTTTTGTCTGTTTTCAATTCTTTTAGTTTATTTTCTGGATATAAAATTAATTGGACCAAATCTGCTTTAATGCATTTAAACAATTTATCCTCTCAGGTTATTCTGCCAACTTGTATACCAATAGTATCTAGCTTTAGGTATCTGGGCATTGAGATTTTTTCTTTACATACAATAGCTTTAAAATTTTTTCAAGGTATATATAATCGTATAGCTTCGGACTTGACTTGTTGGTCAGCGCTACCATTGTCTCTTCAAGCTTGTATATCTATAATTAAAATGGATGTTCTACCCCGTATTAATTTTTTCTCTTCTATGATACCACTTGCACCACTTACTGATTACTGGTCCAAGCTTCAAACATTAACCTCTAAGTTCGTATGGAATGGAAAACCTCCTCGTATAAAATATGCAACTTTGCAACTTTGCAAAGATGCGGGTGGTCTGGTCTTTTTATCATTGGGCATTTATTTCGCGACCTCTTACAATATGGTTGAACCCTGACCCTCTTGTATCTTGGCAACCACTTGAACTTAATTTGGTTTTACCATACAGATTAAAAGATTTAATTTATTGTAATGTTCTGTTGAAAAATGTGAAACTGCGTTTTGGCCCAATAATAACATATCTTCTTTGTATCTGGCGTACTGCATACGGAGTTCCATGGGGTACTAATACCTCCTGTCTTACTATGCACAAAATTTTGACAATAAATAAAAGTACGAGGGGTAAGGTATCTTCTTTCTACTACTTATTCTTGGAAGCTTCTTATAAGCATTTACCAATTTTAAACATCTGGTATAGAGATCTATATGGTACAGAAACAAAAATGACGAAATCTGTTGGGACTCAATATGGGCCAATCTTAAACTTGTTTCAAAAACCCTAACCATCAACTAATTCACTACAAATTGATTCATAGGATGTATCTTACCCCTAGAAAACATTATTTAATGAAGCTTTCCTCATCTTCCAATTGTAATTTCTGCCCGGGAGGTGTGTTAGGCACATTTAAGCAAATGTTTTGGGATTGTCCTGAAGTTAATGGTTTTTGGAAACGAATATCTACTACTTTGAAAGACATTCTTGAAACTGATATACCATGCTGTCCTAAGCTTTTGCTGCATCCTTCAGCTTTTCCTGGTCACAGAAAAAAATGATATTCTCTGGATTAACTACAGCTAAGAAAATGCTTGCCTTGCATTGGAAACCTCCACACTCTTTAGCTTGGTCACACTGGATGCATTCTTTCCTGGACATTGCTAATATGGAGCTATCGGTGGCAAGGATGCACGGGGCCACTCAAAAAACTCTGAATGGTTAAAGACCATTTCTAAAATTAAGAAATTACAAAAGGACAGACTCCCCCCCACTGCAGCTGCTGCAGTGATGCTGTAATCAAACATTAAGAATTATGCCATTTCTTTCATTGCAAAATGCATCTAATAAGAGCCTAAGGGAAGCTAAATGTGAATAGAAGGTGAATAGAACCTTTCAGTTTTAGCCATATTAAATCTGAATTACTAAAGCATTTGACCATATATGAATTTGAAGTGGAGTGGAGGATGGAGTTCCTATAAACATAGGTGAGCAGATGTAAGAATGAAGCTCTCCATTCATTTTGTCACTTGCACTACCTGCCTCATGTTTAGTGTAGTCTTCTCTGTCAACAATGAGTGTTTCACATGTAATAAATGCAGGGAAATAGTCAGGCTGATGGAGAGGATTTCAGAATTAGAGAAATGCATTCCAAACTTTAATCGAGGATAGTACGAATGCAAGGGATCTAGATACTACTTTGGATGTGATTAGCTTAGTGAGCACCATAAATTGTTCGGTTCCAGTTGTAGAGCCCTCACAGCAGGGCAACGGGGTGACTGTGAGACGGCATAGTCGCAGGACAAAACACAGCTGTTCTGTTCCGATTAAAACAACAAACAGATTCTCACCCACTCAGTGATGCACCCACTGAAAATCCTGCTGTAAGTGCCCTGATTATTGGTGATTCTATTGTATGGAACGTGAAAATAGAGACACCAGCCACCATAGTCATATGTTTGCTGGGAGCCAGAGCACCTGACATCAAAGCAAATTTAAAAGTGCTGGCTAATGCTAATCGTAAATACTCTAAAATTATTATTCACATCAGCACTAATGATGTTCAACTTCACCAGTCGGAGATCACTAAAATTACCATTAAAGAGGTGTGTGAACTCACAAGTACAATGTCAGGAGAAGTAATTTGCTCTGGTCCCCTTCCTGTTCGTCGGCATGATGAGATAGTTAGCAGATTATCATCACTCAATGGCTGGCTGTCTAAGTGGTGTCTGCAAAATAATATAGGTTTCATAGACAATTGGACAGGGGCAGACCTGACCTGTTGAAAAGAGATGGTATTCATCCCTCTCAGGATGGTGCTGCTCTTCTCTTTAGTAATATGGCACAGAGTCACTGAAACATGACAAACTGGGGCCCAAGCAGACAGACTGGCTAAACCGACCATCTGCTAACTGCCTCACTTTACAGAAGTCAGATAATTCCCAACACATAGAAACTGTTACACCTAGATATTATCACATAGATAATGTGATGTATCACTGTGTCTGTACCACGAATTTGTAAAAACAAAAAACTTTCAAACCCATTTAATGGTAAAAATTTAACTGATGTTCAACAAATAAAAAATAGAGATAATAAGGATAAACAAATGATAAAACTTGGGTTGTTAAATATTAGATCCCTTTCTTCAAGATCACTTATTGTAAATGATATTATCACAGACAATAATCTAGATGTGCTGTGTTTAACGGAAGCTTGGTCCCATTCATTGTCGTAAACATACTTTAGATCTAATATTGTCACATGGAATCGATATTGATGCTGTTGAAATTCTGCAGCAGAGGCTGATGACATCTCAGATCATTATCTAGTCTTGTGTATACTACATTTAGTCAAGGCAGCTAAACTGTTTCCCTGCCATAAATATCGTAGAACCATCACTTCTACCAATAAAGATCGCTTTATAAATAATCTTCCTGATCAGTTTCATCGCCTTAGCATACCAGACAGCTTAGATGTTGCAACAGAAACTATTGCCTCTGTCTTTTCCAGCACATTAGACTCAGTTGCTCCTTTGCGTTTAAAAAAGATTAAGGAAATTAATCCAATGCCATGGTACAATGAGCACACTCGGGCCCTAAAGGTAGCAGCAGCCGGAAAAATGGAGCGCAGCTGGAAGAAAACAAAACTAGAAGTATTTCACATTTCGTGGAGAAAGAGAATGATTGAGTACAGAAAGGCCTTAAAATCTGCTTTTAAAAGAAAATAAACACAACCCTAGGTATTTATTTGATACAGTGGCTAAATTAACAAGAGAGCACAGCAGTAATGACTTTATCAACTTCTTTACTTGCAAGATTGATAATATTAGAGAAAAAATTATAACCATGCAACCGTCTACTACAGTATCGCGTCAGACAGTGCATTGTAGTGTCCCTGAAGAAAAATTCAATTAATTCTAAAGTGGTTAAATCATCAAAATCAACAACATGTATGTTAGACCCTATACCGACTAAGCTATTGAAAGAGATGCTTCCAGAGGTCATAGATCCTCTTCTTAATATCGTCAATTAATCTTTATCGCTAGGATACGTACCAAAAACTTTTAAGCTGGCTATTATTAAACCACTTATTAAAAAGCCACAACTTGATCCTAAAGAATTAGTCAATTACAGGCCGATCTCAAATCTCACTTTTCTGTCAAAAATACTTGAAAAGGCAGTATCATCACAACTATGTTCCTTTTTAGAAAGAAATAGTATCTGTGAGGATTTCCAGTCAGGTTTTAGACCGTACCATAGTACTGAAACTGCTCTCATTAGAGTCACTAATGATTTGCTCTTATCATCAGATCGTGGTTGTATCTCTCTATTAGTGTTACTGGATCTTAGTGCTGCATTTGACACTATTGATCACAATATTCTTTTAAATAGACTCGAAAATTATGTTAACTCTAGTGGAATTACATTGTCATGGTTCAAATCATACTTATCTGACTGTTATCAGTTTGTAGTAGTAAACGAAGAAATGTCATATCGATCACAAGTTCAATATGGAGTACCGCAAGGCTCAGTACTAGGACCGTTGCTTTTCACTCATGCTACCCTTGGGAGATATCATTAGGAATCATGGCACACTTGTTACACTGATGATACTCAGCTCTATATTTCTTTGCGCCCTGACGAAACTTACAAATAATTCACAAAAATTAACGGAATGCATAGCTGATATAAAAAATTGGATGACCAGTAATTTCCTAAGACTAAATTCAGAAAAAAAACAGAGGTTCTAATTTTTGGACCAAAAACTTCTTCACATAATAACCTAGAATACTGTCTAACACTTGATGGCTGCTCTAAGTCTACGTCATCAGTTAGGAACCTGGGTGTGCTCTTTGATACAAATCTTTCATTTGAAGGCCATGTTTCTAACATCTGTAAAACCATTTTCTTCCATCTTAAAAATATATCTAAACTACGACATATGCTGTCAATGAAAAATGCAGAACAGTTAGTTCATGCGTTCATGACCTCAAGGATAGATTACTGTAACGCTTTACTGGGTGGTTGTTCTGCTTGCCTGATAAATAAACTACAGCTCGTACAAAATGCAGCAGCTACAGTTCTTACTAGAACTAGGAAGTATGACCATTTTAGCCCAGTTCTGTCAACACTGCATTGGCTTCCTGATAAACATTGTATAGATTTTAAAATCTTGCTAATTATTTACAAAGCACTAAATGGTTTAGCTCCCCAATACCTCAGCGAGCTTTTAAAGCATTATAGTCCTTTACGTCTATTGCAATCTCAGAATTCAGGCCAGCTGATAATACCTAGAATATCAAAATCAACTGCAGGTGGTAGATCCTTCTCCTATTTGGTACCTAAACTCTGGAATAATCTTCCTAGCATTGTTCGGGAAGCAGACACACTCTGTCATTTTAAATCTAGACTAAAAACGCATCTCTTTAACGTGGCATACACATAACACATCATCAATTTATATTTTCAAATCCGTTAAAGGATTATTAGGCTGCATAAATTAGGTCAGCCGGAACCAGGAACACTTCCTATAACACCAGATGCACTTGTGACATCAGAAAAAGAATAGCATCTACGCTAATATTAGTATTTCTGTTTATCCCAAGGACCTGCGCCTTGACATGACCACAATGCAGCCCTGAAGTATCAGCAGAGATTGAGTCAACTAGAAGGCCTCATATCAACACGACAACCAGTGGCGCAGCTCCTCAACAACCGTCCATACCGGCGTGATGAATACGATCCTCAACTAGATGGAACTGAAATAAATACTTTGAATGTTGCGATCCTATCAGACTTATGATAGCAACCTAAGTCGTAACAAAGCACTGTTCGCCAGAGGAAAACTGGCCCCCCGACTAAGCCTGGTTTCTCCCAAGGTTTTTTTTCTCCATTTAACACCTATTTGCCACTTGTTTGCCACCTGATGTCACCTGTTGGAGTTTGGGTTCCTTGCCGCTGTCGCCTTTGGCTTGCTTAGTTGGGGACACTTGACATTTGATATTCAACAGTGCTTTGATCTGCCTGCATTGACACTATTCTTTAAGAGCTGCTGTGCAGCCAAAATAATGTACCAGTTATCAATGTAAAGCTGCTTTGACACAATCTACATTGTAAAAAGTGTTATATAAATAAAGGTGACTTGACTTGACTTAACATGGAATCAATAATGATGGCGATGAAATTCTGCAGCAGAATGATGACATCTCAGATCATTATCTAGTCTTGTGTATACTCCATTTATTTAGCCAAGGCTGCAAAACAAACTCCCTGTTACAGCTTTGAAATGTAGGGTGGGCCAAATGTAATTTCTGGTGGGCCGAGAGTTTTAACATTATTTTATTTTTTCCCCATAACAAAACTATATTTTTTAACAAAAGAGGCAGGTCTTGAAAGGGTCTCTATATTTACAGGGCTCAATGCAAATGAGCTTTTCTACAGGTTCATTCTGGTTCAGATTTTTATTTGCCCTGAAAAAATTTTCACTGACCCAACACAATAAAAGTATTATTAGTATTTTAATAAATATAAAGACAAGTAAACAGTCAGTAATAAAATAAGAACAAATTAACATATTACAGGCAATAGCACAAATAAATACAATCATGGCAGTACTGAGAGGGCTGAGGGCCCCTGGGCTTTAGTTTATGTTTAGGCCCTACTGTACCTATGCTACAAATATCCTCAACAGAAAAAAGAAATACAGGAAAATTCAAATATGCTTTGAGGATTCTAAATAATATGCAAACATTCCTGATGTAATATTAAATAGACATTATAATACAATAAAATACAGGACGTGCTTTCTTAGTTGAGAGATCAAAACCCTGAAATAACACTGAGCAATAAAGCCTGAGATGAACATTATTTTTAAATGTATTGTCCTCTTATGTCAGATTCTTACATTTAATCAATCAATTCCATCAGAATATGAATACACTGTATGGCTATTACAAATCAAATGAAATAAGTATCAACAAAATCCAACTTTGTATTTACACGTACTGTTTAATGCAGCTCAGATGCGGCATGAATGAATTTACAGTGCAACTGCATAATCAGTGTTGGGTGCAATGCATTACTAATTAATTAATTACTGTTATTTAATTACTTTTCCTTCAAAAAAAGTAAGGGATTACACAATTTCTCTGAAATTTAATTACAGTTACATCTGATGTGATTCCATTTAATAATGTATAGACTATACAACAAGTCTATATAAAACAATAGTGAGTTTAACATCAAAATTTCACATCTTATATTAAAATTTAATATTTTGGTCAGTTCAAGAATAATTTGCAATTACAACCCCAAATCAGAAAAAGTTGGCACAGTATGGAAAACATAAAAAAAAAAGAAAGTAGTGATTCCTAAATTTACTTTGACTTGTATTTCATTGCAGACAATGCAACAGCACATTATTTAATGTGTTCCTCGTGATTTTTTTTTTTTTTTTTTTTTTCAAAAAAAATTTGACGTTAATACAATAGCTGATATGATCCTGTTATCAGCATGATCACAGAGGATTTTTTCACATAGCCTACCTGACTGAAAGGGCTCATTATACGGCTCATTATATGGGTCTTTGTCTTCTCAGGTGTGAATCACAGCATTATTCATGAAGATTCACACCTCCATGCATACTGTGTTTCTTGACAAAAAGTGTCTTACAAAATTTAAATCAATATATTTGTTTTATATGAACGAGTAGGCAGGATAATTTTTATATTTTGAAGCAAAAACTCTAGTCTACAACCTCCAATACCCAGAAGTCTGTTTTTTTTTCAATAACCACGCATAAACGTTATTCCTTCAAAAATACAAACATGTACATGTTCCTCACATATTATGGTAGCCTAGTTCGTGCTGAATATGGTGTAATGACACCTTTTACATTAATATGTTTATGAACATCTGGAAAAAGCACAAAAGTCAGGGCATGTCAAAACTTCTCTTTGGCCCCAAAAATCTCAGACCCCAGAGGGATAATAAAGTTTACTAAACATTGAAAAATGTTTCATAACCTAATATATACATAACTTTCCCTCGTATGACAATTACGTGACTGGAAATAAGAAAATATGCTTCAAACCCGAACCTATCCTCTTAAAAAAAAGAAACTTCACATAATGTAAATATGTTGTTACAGAATATGAATATGTGAATAACTCAATTTTGACAAAAATGTCAGGTAGATCCTTATAATTCCAAGGTGATGACATACTATCGCAATGCTCTCACTGGACACAGGGCAGTCTGGGAAGTCTCTTCAGGATTAAATGCGGCAAGCTGAATAAATTGGTTCACAAACCTATCAGACAACACTTTACGCTGGAACACTGGATTTGGCCAGAGTGTAACCTGATTGCCCTGAGACATTGTGGGCTGACCGAAAGGGCATGTAGCTCACGTACCCTCCAGGTTGATGTTATAGCCAAAAGAAAAACAGTCTTCATAGAAAGACTTTTAATATCAGTTTGTTCAAAGTGGCTCATAAGGTGCTGAACGTAGGCTGTTAAGGACCATCTGCAGATCCCACTGTGTATGCACTACACGTCCGGTGGATTAAGATAAATCGTTCCTTCAAGAAAAGACACCACCAATTTATCCACCCCAATCCATATCCCCCCACAGGGTACCGATGTGCTGATAAGGCTGCCACGAACATCCTTAGAGACGCTGGGGACTGTCCAGTGTCCAATAAATGTAATAAGAATTCCAATACTGAACTGATGGCACAAGTGAATGGGTTAAGAGACTGCTCTGTACACCACAAAACAAAAATTTTCCATTTACTGACATAAGTATGACATGTTGATGGAGCTCTAGCATTCATGACAGTGTTCCTCACACCAGCCGAACACTGCGAGAGCTCTTACTCAACACCAGGGGCCATACACACAACCTCAACTTACTCAGTGAGGGGTGCCAAAGTGCCCCGATGAGTCGTCAGAGGACGAGCAGGTGGTCTAAAGCGACCATGGGATGCCTCCATCTTAAGTCAGGACCAAGTCGAGCAGGCCTGTAAGACTGCTGTGCAGGCCTGTAAGACTGTCCCTGCCTGTGTTAGAGCAGATTTGTGTGACGAACAGGCATTCGCTGTGTGGATGGCCAATAATAATTTACACTGCACTCAAAGTGCTGGGAACGAGGCTCCATTGCACGAACTCTACCCTCAAGAGCTTCCTGAGCGGCTGGACCAAAAACTTGTCCAGATACCAGTGGTAGCTGACGAAGATTGTTACGGCAAGCCTCTGGGAGTGTAGATTGTGCTAGCCAAACCTGCCTCCTAGCTTGTGTAATAAGCCCAAGAGCCTTTCCGCTAGAGAAAGCAATTGAACCCAAGGCCTGCAAGGAAGCGTCAAGCAACTCTGATGTGATATTGTCCGGTGGGTTAATGCTCATAGTAGAATGAAGCGCTAACAGAAGTTGAGCCATGGAATTCCCTACATGACCCAAGCCTGAGACGGTGTTATAAATCCTGACCAACAGATCATCCGTGCATCTACACTCCGGACTAGGACAGCGAAGATTCTATCTAAGGGCTTCATCTTGTGATATGTAGGGACCCGTTCGACAGACGTTACCAAATGGCTTTATCAGCCAGAGGCATGATTGAACAAAGCTTCATTTGGTCCAAAAGATCCATTTCCTGACAGGAAACACCTAGCCTTAACAGAAGTGATGACGTAACTTCTTTTAACAAAGGACTCTGTCTAAAGGACTTCTTAGCTCATTAGCAATAAACTAATCAGAACCCATCACGTGGATCTGATCACATTAAATCTATTGATTCTCTCACAAAACCCTTTTGTATTATCGGACGGAACAGGAAAACACCCATCAACGGATTTAAAGACGAATCTGTCCTATCAATACCTCCCTTGTGTGAGCAATCCATCCTGACCCGGTCACTCGTGACTCCGGTCAAAGTTTAAACTATGCTTAAGGACTCAATCTTGAATCTCAAAAGGGACAATTGTCGATTACTTAAAGTATTAACTCTATCCAGAATAACACTTGATATGATGTGATTACTAACATGTTGGATTCAATGCATTGTATGTTTGTATTCCTGGATGCATCTTCTTTCTCTTATAATCATTGTTTTTAATTAGGTCAGTCTAGTAATATGTGTGTAAGAAGTGTGTCGTGTTTGAGCTCTAAATACAGAGTTTATAATTCTCTGTAATTCTGTGTGAATGAAACATTGAAATTCAGTGTCAGGAAAATATTAAGAAACTTTATAAAGTTGTTAATAAAACAGGAGAATGTTCTGCAGATATCACGCGATGTGATCAATAGACAATAGACGAGGCGTGTCTAATCTCCGTAGCAACGTCTCATTGGAGGATCGCATCTGAAGGATGGAGCCAGAATTGCTCCTTTAAAACTATGCTGTCCGAACAAGCTAACGTCAGTCAGAGAAAAATATGAAATAAGCTCAGAGTCAGAAGCTGGAAGTCAGAAGTCGGTCAGAAATACTTTGACCACGGCTGAAAAGTTGCTTGGGTCATGCTGAAAAGAAGAAGTTGAGAAGATCCTTTATCGGGGCTGATTTTCCATCTAACAGCCGCCGATTCCGACTACGAGCCACGCTGCTGATCATTCAACAGCCGTCACATCCAGACTCCAAAACCCTCTGAAATACCTGACCAAAGTCTCCCAAGAAGAGAGCCGCTCAAGCCAGACGCTCAAATCAGAACAGCAACATCCTTCAAAGCTTCCGCGCCACCCACAGGGCTTTCCCGAGAAGACGTCACCTGAAAGACAGCCAATCCAGAACGGGACTCCGCTGTACACGAGTCACGGAACAACCCGATTACCTCAGCTGTCAGAGCAAACGCAGGTACAAGCAAACTTCTCTCTCTCTTGCTGGAAACTGGTGAAACTCCTTTAAACCTAAAGAATCAAGCCAAAGCTCTGCTTTTGTGATTTTCCTCAGATTATAAGTTAAGTTAGCACTGAACTTGGGACTTTTCATAACTCATCAACTCCGCGAATGTGTGTGCATGTATGTATGTGTGTACTTGTTTTTGTGAAATATCAGGACACAAATGTGTATAATGACATGGGTATGACATAGGTATTACAAAAAGAGGTGAAATATGAGGACATTCAGCATGTCCCCACTTTTCAAAAGGCTTATAAATCATACAGAATGAGTTTTTGTGACAAAGTAAAAGTTTGCACAGTTTCCTGTGAGGGTTAGGTTTAGGGGTAGGGGTAGTGTAGGGGGATAGTAAATACGGTTTGTACAGTATAAAAACCATTACGCCTATGGAATGTCCCCACATTTCACAAAAACAAGTATGTGTGTGTGTGTGTGTGTGTGTGTGTGTGTGTGTGTGTGTTTAGCCTTAGTTTCCTGTAATCATTAGAAGTAGTCAATAAATCTTGTTTTGATTTTCACATATACGAGTTTCTTGTGTTGTGTGTCAAATTACTGCCTTAAACTTAAAGATCAAGTTACCTCTTGCTTATAATAATATAATAATTATAATAACAATAACCATAATAAAATATTGTTACTGTTGACCACAGAATAATATTTTATCCAGAATTGGTAAAATACTCTAACCTCAATTTTCGCTGGACGAATAATTGATGAAGTGTTAAATATTAATTCTGAATCAGTTACAGTGAATCATTTACAGTTGATTCAATTCTTATTCCCTTTAACAATTAAATTGAGCTAATAAATGACCTAAAGGTACATTACAGTAATTACCAGTGAAGAAATGCACGGCTCAACTGGAGGCATGTTACCAAGGCCCTTTTCCTGGGCCTCAGCCATTGTTGCTAGCGTGCAAGCCATGTGATCTGGTCTGGATGAGAAAGTGGACTGAAACGCAGAAGAGACAACATCTGTAAAGTCAGGACAACTTGGCATTAGGAAATCCTCTTGCTGAGAAACTGACCAACTCAAGAGGTTTGAATGGCCTGACACAGGAGGAGGTGGATCCAAATTCTGCTTAGCGAGCGCCATCTTGAGTGTATCCTGCATTGAGAATAAACTACACTAGGACATGGATCTATTAAAGCCTCTCTGAATTGATCAATGCCTAAGCAAGTGGGACATTGTATATGAGCATCCATACGGTCCTTTGGACTTGAGCAGAGAGAGCATGAAGCTGCCATAACTTCCCACACCAGTAAATGAAAAACCCCTGGTCAACCAATAGGGTTATAACAAAAATTAGAAGCAGAGAAAAGCAGCAAATTTGAATAATAAGGTGTTACAGTTGCTACGGTAACCCTCGTCAAATGAGTATTGCTCTGGTTCACCAATGAGCGTTCGTATAAAGTAGTCGTCTAAAGATAAGCAATACCACACGCAGTCTGACAGAACCCTGGTTAACCACTGAGTTCACGTGAAACACTATCTGGTCCGATGAATAAGTACAATGCACGTAACGATAATCATATATAATTCAACATATTTGTCTTGACCATATTGTCACAGTGATTGCAGTTGCCACATCTGTAATTTCTTACACGAGAACATAACCAGGTACTTGATTTTTTTTAAAGTGAAGATGCCTTCTCACTAATCTATCCTTAATTGTAGGTGCTTTCCAAAACACATAATTCTATTTACCTCTGTACTATACTGTCACAAAATAAACCAAAGTATCTGAATGTTGTGATTTTTGTTTTTGTACTAATAATTAATCTCTACTTGTGTTTTTTGTTTTATTGTATGTCTTGTTAATCACACTGTTTTGGTACCCTCGTTCCTGAAATCTTTGAGTCGTTTCTTGGGCCCTGAAGTCAAAGTCCTCTTCCTTGTCACAAATTCGTTTCAGTCTCTGGAACTGTCCAAAAGGGATGTTGTCAGTATCTAGAGGGTACATAGATATGTCAGGGACATATCTTAGAATAGTGTTTCTGTCAGTTTCTTTTCTAAAAATAGTTATATACAATACACCATTACTTTCCTTAAATATTTTCAAATCCAAAATATTTGAAATTTATGTAAATTTATGTGAAAAATCAAGACTCAGTTTGAAATTCACATTGGTTTTAAGTATGAATGAAAAGCCAACAGATCTACCTCTGAACCTGACCATATCAAAATGATATCTATATATCTACCCCACCACATCACATTATTTAAATATGAATTTGAATCAGAAAATACTAATTTCTTTTCCCAAAATCCTAAAAAAACAAATTTGCATAATTAGGGGCAAAATATGCACCCATTGCTGTAGCCTTAATTTATTTATAGAATTGATCTTGAAACAGAAAAAAAAAGTTGTTATTCAATGTCCATTCTGCTAGTTGCACAATAAAGCATGTCAGTGGCTTTTCAGTAGATGATCTATTATATCTAGATAACATGATAATGCTTCTAGCCCCTCATCTTGGTCTTGTTTGCATACAGCGATTCAACATCCATAGTCACCAACATGATTCAGTATATTTCTTATTTAATACATGAGTTGTAATTTGAATAAATTAAGGAAGTTCACTAACCAATGGTTTAAAGGGTCATGAAACCCCCCTCTTTCAGCTCAAGTCTAGCTCACAATCTTTTTGAAAAATGCAACTTAAATGGGCGTGGTGGCTGTGAGAAGAGGGGAGGGGAGAGGAGAGGAGAGGGGGGAAACTCTCATCGCCAGTAGCCCATGCATATCGACTGTCACTAAAAATCAGTGGTAAAACATGAGGAAATACTACATTTAAAAAAAAAAGAAAAAAAGAAAAGTTAAAATCTAATGAAATACACTGACACTTTATTTTTGTCTTTTCAAGAGTTACTGAATGCCCTGCTACATATATCCTACAGTAATCGTAATTCTATTTAAAACATATTAATGTACATGTGTAATTATAGTCATTATAAAATATATAGTTGTTTATATACACACTATACATGCATATATTTGAAAAAAAAAAATAACGCTTAAAAAAAAACCTTGCGTACATAGCATAGATCTACGTGCCGAACCCGCAACACGCTCAGTCAGTCAGGCTGCGTGTCGACTGGAGCAGAGCAAGCGACCAGTCACATTTAACTTACGCGCGGCTCAACTTCCATAGGAATGAACCGAAAACACTCGCGCTTACCCGCTCGCTCCGCGCCAACGGACACGCACCGTCAGTCAGTCAGTCTCTCTCACTGTTTAGTGCCGTTAACCGTCCTCGTCATTGGAAAGATCCACGTGGTGTCATGAATAATTAAGAGAGTGTCTTCTCATTGGATAAAAAACTCAGTCTCGTTAATAATTATGAAACACCGATGAGTCATCAAAGCACTATCGTGCTCTGGCTGTGACGTGGACAGGATGAAGATTTTAAACCCGGAAGACGAAAATAGCGTATAAAAACTAAAATTTAACCATTTCCCCCCCACTATTAAATCTAACAGATGCTAACATTGTCTTCAATGGTGTTCAACACACATACCTCTGTTAAAATCTCAGAAATTTTGGTTTAGGGTTTCATGACCCTTTAATGAAATAATCCAGTCTTTCTGGATCTATACACTGAAAGCAACTTCATTTCCAGATTTAAACGATGAATTAGATTAGACTTAATTTCATTTATGATACTTAATTTTATGTATGATACTGTATTTGTAACTGTAACGAATGGAGACTCAGGCAGGGATCCATTTGCAGCATTTTATTAGAGTAGAGTGGTCGTACAGGCAGGGTTAATCAGGAACAAACAGGAGCAGCAAAGGACAGGCAGGGTCGTAGTCAGGGTACAGGCAGTAGGTCAAAAGGCAGGCAGATATCACTCACAGAACAGTATAGAAGGCAAGGATCAGGACAGGCAGCAACGGATCAAAAACAGGAACAGACAAGGTCGAGAACAGACAGGCAAACAGGGAATAAACGCTCGGAAATTGTACACTGGGGAAACAATACTTCGCGGTGAGGTGGTGTGTGTGGAAGTCCTTTATAGTCCAGGTAATGAGCTGCAGCTGGGTGTGGTGATCAGTGATTAGTGTGAAGTGTGTGCAGGTGAGTGACAGAGGATGATGGCAGATGTAGTCCAGGAACAGTGACAGGAACAGACGGTGATCATGACATAATGCCCCCCTCCCGGAAGGCGCGTCCTCGCGACGTGAAGGAACAGCTAGGGAGGGGGGGGGTGGGTGCATTGGAGGTTTAACGGCAGACGGGGACGGAATCTCCAATGCAGCCCCAGGGATTCAGGCAGCCACGGTGGGTCAGGTGGCTCAGGCGGCCATGGCAGGTCAGATGGCCTGGGCAGCCACGGTAGGTCGGATGGTTCAGGCAACCACAGCCGGTCAGGTGACTCGGACGGCCACGGTAGATCAGGTGGCTCGGGCGACCACGGCAGGTCAGGTGGCTCAGGCAACCGCAGCAATGAGTCCATGAATGGCCCAAGCGCCGGCAGGGCGAGGAGCTCGGGTGGCGCCGGCAGGGCGAGGAGCTCGGGTGGCGCCGGCAGGGCGAGGAGCTCGGGTGGCGCCGGCAGGGCGAGGAGCACGGGTGGCGCCGGCAGGGCGAGGAGCACGGGTGGCGCCGGCAGGGCGAGGAGCACGGGTGGCGCCGGCAGGGCGAGGAGCACAGGTGGCGCCGGCAGAGCGAGACACCTGGGCGCAGTGGGAGAGACCTCTGGAGTAGTCTCTGGACCCCCAGCGGCCTCTTGAAAGGCTTCTGAGCCTTGAGGAAAGAAAGAAGCCTCCTTCCTCCTTCTCCTCCTCTTCCGAGGGTGAGGTGATGGTTCACCGGTTGGAGTGGATTCTGGAGCGGACTCAGTGGCTGGAACGTCCCCTGCATCCTTACGCACCGCAGGGGCGGCCATCTTGCCCGTGGGCACTGGCAAAGCAGTCATTTTGTCCATCGCGTCCAGAGCGCTCGAGTCCATGGATACCGGCGAACTTGAGAGCGTTGAAACAGACTCGCTTGAGAGCGTTGAAACGGGCGAGCTTGAGAGCGTTGAAACGGGCGAGCTTGAGAGCGTTGAAACGGGCGAGCTTGAGAGCGTTGAAACGGGCGAGCTTGAGAGCGTTGCAACGGGCGAGCTTGAGAGCGTTGCAACGGGCGAGCTTGAGAGCGTTGCAACGGGCGAGCTTGAGAGCGTTGCAACGGGCGGGCTTGAGAGCGAAGCGGCCGGCTGACTTGAGTGCGAAGCGGTCGGCGGGCTTGAGGGCGAAGCAGCCGGCGGGCTTGAGAATGAAGTGGCTGGTGGATGCTTAGGGATACCAGCCGCTCGAGCTGAAGTCATCGGCGGATCTGCCACACTGCAACGCAGTCCTCTCCGCTCCCTGACTGATCTAGAGGCGTGACGTTGCTCTGGGCGATCAGCGAAGGCGTGACGTTGCTCTGGGCGATCAGCGAAGGCGTGACGTTGCTCTGGGCGATCAGCGAAGGCGTGACGTTGCTCTGGGCGATCAGCGAAGGCGTGACGTTGCTCTGGGCGATCAGCGAAGGCGTGACGTTGCTCTGGGCGATCAGCGGAGACGTGACTAGGTTCAGGGTAAGTAGTTCTGACCTGACTTGGTGTTGTTATAGTGGTGACCGCCATTTTGTGTGTGTCATCTGGTGCGGATGCCATTACACAACCAGACGAGGGGTCGCATTCCTCCGCGACACCCACAGTAAACGGAGAGCCAATAGTCAATAAAGCAAAATCCATAAAGTTACTGAGTGATGAACGCGGTCCCTCTTGACGTAGTTTGTTCTGGAGTGGTTGGTTAACGCCATCACAGAAAAAGTCTACTAATGCACAGTCAGGCAGATCAGAATAGTAAGCAATGTCTAGATATTCACCAATATATTCCTCCAGGGAACGTGTACCCTGTGTACTCCACAGCAACAGTTGAGTAATGTCCATACCGTGCAGATGCTCTCCGGGGAAGCTGCTGGATCGTAGTGGTGGCGAAGTATTCTGTAAAGAATGGAGACTCAGGCAGGGATCCATATGCAGCATTTTATTAGAGTAGAGTGGTCGTACAGGCAGGGTTAATCAGGAACAAACAGGAGCAGCAAAGGACAGGCAGGGTCGTAGTCAGGGTACAGGCGGTAGGTCAAAAGGCAGGCAGATATCACTCACAGAACAGTATAGAAGGCAAGGATCAGGACAGGCAGCAACGGATAAAAAAACAGGAACAGACAAGGTCGAGAACAGACAGGCAAACAGGGAATAAACGCTCGGAAATTGTACACTGGGGAAACAATACTTCGCGGTGAGGTGGTGTGTGTGGAAGTCCTTTATAGTCCAGGTAATGAGCTGCAGCTGGGTGTGGTGATCAGTGATTAGTGTGAAGTGTGTGCAGGTGAGTGACAGAGAGGATGATGGGAGATGTAGTCCAGGAACAGTGACAGGAACAGACGGTGATCATGACAGTAACTGTATTTGCATATATATATATATACATATGAAGAGTTCATTTGCAAAAACCGATAAACGCCATTTTTTTAAAAAATGAACTAAGTGCTGTGCATTATTCTCCATATATAGCACGTTCTGTACCCTAAATCCATTTTGTCAGAAGAGCCGGTTTTGCCCACTTTCAGGCATCGCAAGTTCACGTTTTACAGCAGAAGCCGACAAGCGCCCTTGTTTGTGTACAGACAGAAACCGATAAGTCCGTTTTAGCGAATCAGCGCGCAGTATTCAGGTCAGGTGACAAGGCTTCTAGTCACTTCAAAAAGACGCGCTAGCTGAGGGAAGTTTTATCAAAGCTGACTAAAAGTGATCGAGGTTTTTAAATTTTGACTCCTGTAAGTTCTTGTACACCATACACGACTTACATGCTGAAAAATTGGTTGTCCTTTTGCTTGTGTGTGTGTGTGTGCGCGCGCGCGCACGTGCGTGTGTGGATGAGTGCGTGTGTGTGTACTTGTGTGCCGATCTGTGTGTGTGTGTGTGTGTTTGAGAGAGAGAGAGAGCGAGAGAGAGCGTGTGTGTGTGTGTGTGTGTGCGTGCCGATCTGTTTGTTTGTGTGTGTGTGTGTGTGTGTGTGTGTGTGTGTGTGTGTGTGCGCGTGGGTGGGTGTTTGTGTGCACATGTGTGTTTGAGAGTGTTTTAAATGCAATTACTTGGGTTTTGTTTAACTATGAAACATGAAATGTGGAGTTATCTGCTTCTGCCAAAAAACGAATGTTGGAGTTATCTGCTTTTGCTAAAAAACAAACTTTTAATATATATATAAAACATACTTTCAATGAATTTTAATTTTTTAATTTACATGTATTTTTTAGAGTTATCATTACTTAATCAAAACAGCCCAACTGCAGTTTGATTGTTATTACTTTGAATGCACAATAAAAAAAACATGATTTGTGAGAATTCATAAAAATGGAGTTATCTGTTTTTGCAAATAAACTCTTCATATATATATATATATATATATATATATATATATATTTTTTTTTTTTTTTTTTTTTTTTTTTTGGGGTGGGAGAAAAAATAGTTTTTTCTCAGATGCATGATGACGCTGCGTGTGCTTTAGAAACACACAGATTCTGCTTGCTTCCAATTGCTCACACACATACACCACTCGAACCTTCCGTAAAATAATCTTTCATAAAGTTCTGAAAGATTGAAGCGAATTACAATGACATTCGCAGGCTTCACTGCACAGGATGCGCTGCGAGAGACGCATGCTTTGTTTACTGCTGTCATGCCAGCCGCCACCCAGAAATGAGCGGTCAATCTAGCCGCCCCTATATTTCGCGGTCCGCGCATACACTTGGTATTACGGTAAGACTGTCTGTGAACCGATCTGAACGTGATTTCACATTCATTCATTTATTCAGTCAGTCAGTCAGTCAATAAAAATAACTAAAAAAAAAATATTTCACAGCTCAATTTCACCTGAAAATGATAGTAAACCTCAAAGCCTGACATTGTATGCTGCTGAATTCCAAAATTAAAGCCCTCCAACACTCATACGCTGTTTTGTCCATACATTGTGAAACTGAATACATTTCACAGAACTATTTTACCTCGTGTGGAGAGGACACCTTATCACAGTGTTAACGGCACCGTTTCAGCAGGATATTCTGATGTTGGATTCCAAAATAAGAGCCCCCCCAAAACTCATGTTTGTGCTGTTTTGTTCATATTTTCAGAAATTCATAAAAAATAAAATCCTAGTTTCCACAGACTAATTTCACCTCAGCTGGAGAGGACACATTCTCACAGTGTCAACTGCACCGTTTCAAGGCATTCCGATGTTGCATTCCAAAATAAGAGCCCCTCAAAACTCATGTTTCTGCTGTTTTGCTCATATTTTCAGAAATTCATAAAAAATAAAATCCTAGTTTCCACAGACTAATTTCACCTCAGCTGGAGAGGACACATTCTCACAGTGTCAACTGCACCGTTTCAAGACATTCTGATGTTGCATTCCAAAATAAGAGCCCCTCAAACCTCATGTTTCTGCGGTTTTGCTCATATTTTCAGAAATTCATAAAAAATAAAATCCTAGTTTCCACAGAATAATTTCACCTCAGGTGGAGAGGACACATTCTCACAGTGTCAACTGCACCGTTTCAAGACATTCTGATGTTGCGTTCCAAAATAAGAGCCCCTCAAACCTCATGTTTCTGCGGTTTTGCTCATATTTTCAGAAATTCATAAAAAATAAAATCCTAGTTTCCACAGACTAATTTCACCTCAGGTGGAGAGGACACATTCTCACGGTGTCAACTGCACCGTTTCAAGACATTCTGATGTTGCATTCCAAAATAAAAGCCCCCCAAAACTCATGTTTCTGCTGTTTTGCTCAAATTTTCAGAAATTCATAAAAAATAAAATCCTAGTTTCCACAGACTAATTTTACCTCAGCTGGAGAGGACACATTCTCACAGTGTCAACTGCACCGTTTCAGGACATTCTGATGTGGCATTCCAAGATAAGAGCCCCCCAAAACTCATGTTTCTGCTGTTTTGCTCAAATTTTCAGAAATTCATAAAAAATAAAATCCTAGTTTCCACAGACTAATTTTACCTCAGCTGGAGAGGACACATTCTCACAGTGTCAACTGCACCGTTTCAGGACATTCTGATGTGGCATTCCAAAATAAGAGCCCCCCAAAACTCATGTTTCTGCAGTTTTGCTCATATTTTCAGAAATTCATAAAAAATAAAATCCTAGTTTCCACAGACTAATTTCACCTCAGCTGGAGAGGACACATTCTCACAGTGTCAACTGCACCGTTTCAAGACATTCTGATGTTGCATTCCAAAATAAGAGCCCCCCAAAACTCATGTTTCTGCTGTTTTGCTCATATTTTCAGAAATTCATAAAAGATAAAATCCTAGTTTCCACAGACTAATTTCACCTCAGATGGACAGTTCACCTTGTCACAGTGTCAACTGCACCGTTTCAAGACATTCTGATGTTGTATTCCAAAATAAGAGCCCCTCAAAACTCATGTTTCTGCTGTTTTGCTCATATTTTCATATTTTCAGAAATTCATAAAAAATAAAATCCTAGTTTCCACAGAATCATTTCACCTCAGGTGGAGAGGACACCTTCTCACAGTGTCAACTGCACCGTTTCAAGACATTCTGATGTTGCATTACAAAATAAGAGCCCCCCAAAACTCATGTTTCTGCTGTTTTGCTCATATTTTCAGAAATTCATAAAAAATAAAATCCTAGTTTCCACAGAATAATTTCACCTCAGGTGGAGAGGACACATTCTCACAGTGTCAACTGCAGCGTTTCAGGACATTCTGATGTTGCATTCCAAAATAAGAGCCCCCCAAAACTCATGTTTCTGCTGTTTTGCTCATATTTTCAGAAATTCATAAAAAATAAAATCCTAGTTTCCACAGAATAATTTCACCTCAGATGGACAGTTCACCTTGTCACAGTGTCAACTGCACCGTTTCAAGAAATTCTGATGTTGCATTCCAAAATAAGAGCCCCTCAAATCTCATGTTTCTGCTGTTTTGCTCATATTTTCATATTTTCAGAAATTCATAAAAAATAAAATCCTAGTTTCCACAGACCAATTTCACCTCAGATGGACAGTTCACCTTGTCACAGTGTCAACTGCACCGTTTCAAGACATTCTGATGTTGCATTCCAAAATAAGAGCCCCCCAAACTTCATATCTATGCGCTGTTTTGACTATACGTTCAGAAAATCATAAAAATAAAAGTCCTAGTTTCCACAAAACAAATTTACCTAAGATGGAGAATACACCTTCTCATAGTGTCACCTACATCGTTTCAGGACATTCTGATGTTGTGTCCCAAAATAAAAGCCCCCCAAACTTCATATCTAAGTGCTGTTTTGTCTATACATTCAGAAAATCATAAAAATAAAAGTCCTAGTTTCCACAAACCAAATTCACCTCAGGTGGACAGTACACCTTGTCACGGTGTCAACTACACAGTTTCAGGACATTCTGATGTGGCATTCCAAAATAAGAGCCCCCCAAATCTCGTTTCTGCAGTTTTGCTCATATTTTCAGAAATTCATAAAAAATAAAATCCTAGTTTCCACAGACTAATTTCACCTCAGATGGACAGTTCACCTTGTCACAGTGTCAACTGCACCGTTTCAAGACATTCTCACGTTGCATTCCAAAATAAGAGCCCCTCAAATCTCATGTTTCTGCTGTTTTGCTCATATTTTCAGAAATTCATAAAAAATAAAATCCTAGTTTCCACAGACCAATTTCACCTCAGATGGACAGTTCACCTTGTCACAGTGTCAACTGCACCGTTTCAAGACATTCTGATGTTGCATTCCAAAATAAGAGCCCCCCAAACTTCATATCTATGCGCTGTTTTGACTATACGTTCAGAAAATCATAAAAATAAAAGTCCTAGTTTCCACAAAACAAATTTACCTAAGATGGAGAATACACCTTCTCATAGTGTCACCTACATCGTTTCAGGACATTCTGATGTTGTGTCCCAAAATAAAAGCCCCCCAAACTTCATATCTATGCGCTGTTTTGTCTATACATTCAGAAAATCATAAAAATAAAAGTCCTAGTTTCCACAAACCAAATTCACCTCAGGTGGACAGTACACCTTGTCAAGGTGTCAACTACACAGTTTCAGGACATTCTGATGTGGCATTCCAAAATAAGAGCCCCCCAAATCTCATGTTTCTGCAGTTTTGCTCATATTTTCAGAAATTCATAAAAAATAAAATCCTAGTTTCCACAGACTAATTTAACCTCAGATGGACAGTTCACCTTGTCACAGTGTCAACTGCACCGTTTCAAGACATTCTCACGTTGCATTCCAAAATAAGAGCCCCTCAAAACTCATGTTTCTGCTGTTTTGCTCATATTTTCAGAAATTCATAAAAAATAAAATCCTAGTTTCCACAGACCAATTTCACCTCAGATGGACAGTTCACCTTGTCACAGTGTCAACTGCACCGTTTCAAGACATTCTGATGTTGCATTCCAAAATAAGAGCCCCCCAAACTTCATATCTATGCGCTGTTTTGACTATACGTTCAGAAAATCATAAAAATAAAAGTCCTAGTTTCCACAAAACAAATTCAACTAAGATGGAGAATACACCTTCTCATAGTGTCACCTACATCGTTTCAGGACATTCTGATGTTGTGTCCCAAAATAAAAGCCCCCCAAACTTCATATCTATGTGCTGTTTTGTCTATACATTCAGAAAATCATAAAAATAAAAGTCCTAGTTTCCACAAACCAAATTCACCTCAGGTGGACAGTACACCTTGTCACGGTGTCAACTACACAGTTTCAGGACATTCTGATGTTGTATTCCAAAATAAGAGCCCCCCCAAACTTCATATCTATGCCATGTTTTGTCTATACATTCAGAAAATCATAAAAATAAAAGTCCTAGTTTCCACAAACCAAATTCACCTCAGGTGGACAGTACACCTTGTCACGGTGTCAACTACACAGTTTCAGGACATTCTGATGTTGTATTCCAAAATAAGAGCCCCCCCAAACTTCATATCTATGCCATGTTTTGTCTATACATTCAGAAAATCATAAAAATAAAAATCCTAGTTTCCACAAACCAATTTCACCTCAGATGGACAGTACACCTTGTCACGGTGTCAACTACACAGTTTCAAGATATTCTGATGTTGTATTCTAAAACAAGAGCCCCCCAAACTTCATATCCATGCGCTGTTTTGTCTATACATTCAGAAAATCATAAAAATAAAAGTCTTAGTTTCCACAGACTAATTTCACCTCAGATAGACAGTACACCTTGTCACGGTGTCACTTGTCACTCTTATTTTGGAATACAACATCAGAATGTCCTGAAAAGGTGCAGTTGACACTGTGAGAATGTGTCCTCTCCACCTGAGGTGAAAGTAGTCTGTGGAAACTAGGATTTTATTTTTTATGAATTTCTGAAAATATGAGCAAAACAGCAGAAACATGAGTTTTGGGGGGCTCTTATTTTGGAATGCAACATCAGAATGTCTTGAAACGGTGCAGTTGACACTGTGAGAAGGTGTCCTCTCCAGCTGAGATGAAATTGGTCTGTGGAAACTAGGATTTTATTTTTTATGAATTTCTGAAAATATGAAAATATGAGCAAAACAGCAGAAACATGAGATTTGAGGGGCTCTTATTTTGGAATGCAACATCAGAATGTCTTGAAACGGTGCAGTTGACACTGTGACAAGGTGAACTGTCCATCTGAGGTGAAATTATTCTGTGGAAACTAGGATTTTATTTTTTATGAATTTCTGAAAATATGAGCAAAACAGCAGAAACATGAGTTTTGGGGGGCTCTTATTTTGTAATGCAACATCAGAATGTCTTGAAACGGTGCAGTTGACACTGTGAGAAGGTGTCCTCTCCAGCTGAGTTGAAATTGGTCTGTGGTAACTAGGATTTAATTTTTTATGAATTTCTGAAAATATGAAAATATGAGCAAAACAGCAGAAACATGAGTTTTGAGGGGCTCTTATTTTGGAATGCAACATCAGAATGTTTTGAAACGGTGCAGTTGACACTGTGACAAGGTGAACTGTCCATCTGAGGTGAAATTAGTCTGTGGAAACTAGGATTTTATTTTTTAAGAATTTCTGAAAATATGAGCAAAACTGCAGAAACATGAGTTTTGGGGGGCTCTTATTTTGGAATTCCACATCAGAATGTCCTGAAACGGTGCAGTTGACACTGTGA